>NC_142209.1:10721304-10878943 GCF_049639895.1 Pseudopodoces humilis
TGTGTTCATAAACATAGTATTTTAGGTTGTTGTTACTAACATTCGTAGATTTTTAAATTTCAAAATAAAATATGTAATAAAATATGTAATAAAATAAAATTATTTTTCTAATTTTGTTACATCTTCCTTTTCAGATATTTTCAGCAAACACAGGTAAATATTCAAAAAATTTTTTGGTGTTTTGCCTGCCTATTTTTGAATGGGTCTGAAGAGAACACCCACTTGTGATTTTTAAAAAAATATTGTGTAAGTTCTAGCAGCTTTATAAACAAAAATTGTTTTCATGTTTGATTTAGGCTTAAAAAATTACATTGATGTCTTTATAAATTTTTTATCTCATTTTTAGGGGTCACAATTCTGTTGGACACTAATGCAAATATTCAGACTCATGCCTTGGTACGAGTGTGAACCAGGGGGAACACTCAGATGAACAAATTCTGCTGTTCATTACATAGCTCTGGTACAAATGGGATTCACACTGTCCCATATTTGAAACCAGTTAATTGTTGTATATTTTAATAGTTAAAAAAAAACAACAAATGAAACATCAAAAGAAAACTCCATCACAATCCCTCAAAAATAAACAAAAATCAAACAAAAACAAAACAAAACAAAAAAACCCCAAAAAAACACACCAGAAGAAGCACAATCTCCTATGCACAACTATTTCCAATGTTTTAGAATTTAATACACAGCTACTCAACTAAGCATTAACGTCTGCTCTTAGTCCCAAACACTTTATCAGTTACAGTCAGACACCCTCTTTTGCCCCATTTGTAAAAATGGTCCCAGCTATTCTGTCTAACCATGCCTATGGAACATTTGCAGATGAGTCTTTCAAATTGTGGAGCAAAATACTGTACTACATATTTTTTTAGTTTGTTTTAAAATATTGTCTTTGATAACAATTCATAAAAATTTCTGTGCAAGAAATCCTTATCCAGGTCTAAGACTTGTCTAACAGTCAAGTAGAGAATATATAGCAGATAGATGTTAGTACTTAGCTGAGCAGCTGTGTATAATACTTGCTCAGGTCTCCCGAATCCCACATGAACTGCCTTGCTATGAACGAGTTTGCCTCAAGATACCTACTGTGTCTCAAATACTTATACATTCCTTTTCTTAATTTTATGTGGGATGTACCTTCATTTTATCTTTTTTCTCTTCTAGTGAGTGTATTGCAGCCTTGCAATATGTGTAATTGCTTTATAAATGCTGATTTTAGTATGAAAATCCTGACTTCTGAACATAAATTACTCGTGGTTAAAAAATACAATGTGTGGTTAGTTTTGTAAGAACTCTTTCTGAATGACAGAGCATAAGACCAAAGCATTGTTACAATATTTGATTTGTCATGTTATTGAATACCTAAGTATATCTGCTCTGATCAAGGGGTTAGGTGAGTTCCCGTGATCCCTTCCAGATAGATTGTGTGTTGCTTTGATACAGAAATGCCTATGGTTCAGCATCCTATTTCAGACTGCTTTGTATAAACATGCACTTTTTCTTTGTATATATTGCTTAAGTTAGTAATATAGTTAATTTGTTTTAAGGGAGCGCCTCTCAGTGCAACGTAGGTTAAATAATGGTCTTAAAATAATGATTTCAGAGTATGAGAGTATTTTTATGGAAAGATGAAATTTTCTAGAATATCACAAGATTCTGTGTATTTTGTTAATGTTCACTTAAAGTCCATTTAACTTAAATTTTAATCATTCATAGAAAGTGTAGATTATCTGTCCTACATTTTGTCTCTGTGAAATGTTCAGCATCCCACAGGACTGTGTTTTCCAACTTCATTATCTCTATCATTATTTCCACTTTAGCTCCAGATACACCTGTTATTGACCAAGCTTATTCAAAACTTAGCAACAGCATCACAGTGGAATGGAGAGCAGTACCTGGGGCTAATAATTACATGCTGACTGCACAAGATGGAGATTCCTTTGTTGAAACTATAGTAAAAAATTCTCCAGGCACAGTGACGGGACTGAAGCCTGCCACCTTGTACCGAATCACAGTCAGATCTATAAATTCGGGAGGAAAAAGCCAGCCTTCACCTTTCAGAAAAGTAAAAACAGGTGGACTTTCAAAATCTTATTTCAAATTCTGTAATGTTGTTATTATAACATAAAGCATTCATGCATGTACCAGTCCTGAATTATTATAATCTTTGTTTTAAATTGTACTGATCACATTCTTCTTTCAGTTTTTGAGGACTAGAATTCAGCCATCTGACTTATTGACCAGGACAAAAGTCTGAATTAATGGTTTACTTTATGATGGTGCAGTAAGTTAAAAGTTCAGTTGGGAGTTCCACTAGAATTTTTATGAATATATGTATATGACTTAAACAAAGGGCATAACTTGAAGGAATAGAAGAAATGAAGAAACAACCAAAAGTATAAAATAGTAGACAATGCAAAATATAGAGGACAGGAAATGCAGTGTCTTCTTGGTGATTTTCATTCTTCAACACATGCAGCCCTTCACACTTTCTTTACAACTTTTGTTCATTTCACAAAACATGCAATACAATAATTGATGCACCAAATAATTTTCCAAATTTATTCTGTTGTTCTTGCATTAATTATTTTTTCTGTCACTGAATTTGCACTCAGGGTTCGTGTTTGTTTTTTCTGTATATTCATTTTAAGTTTGGCCTACTGGAAAACCAAAAGTGTAATTTGTTCTTTCTCAACAGTCTTGGTTGCTCCAATTCTGTCTGTTCATTCTCTGAGTTGTGACTCCATTGCAGTGAGCTGGAAAGCTGTGCATATGGCAGCTGGATTCTCTGTGTCACTCATGAGGTCAGATGGTTTGGGCAGAAAGCTGAAGCAGAACACCACCAATACTTCCTTGATATTTACAAATCTAGATCCAGGAACTCTCTATACTATCAGGGCTTACGCCTGGAATGCCAATGGGATGCCTGGAGATGATTTCACATATAACCAAAGTACAAGTAAGAAATCTGAAACCAAGTCAGCATTCCAAAAACAACACAGTAACAATATACCAGAAAGTATTTATGTGTATGTGCAATTGTATTATGTTTTTCAAAGATACATTGAGTAAATTTTCAGATCATGTTTTTGCGCCATCTCAAGGTTTATGAAAGGTCAGATAACATGGCTATATTTAGTGAACATTACTGACGCAATGATACAATTTACTGTCACTAAAGTTGTACTGAGGACAGGTCTGGATACATTACACAAGCTCAGACTGATTTTGAGGATTTTTCTAATTGTGAGAAGCAAATAAATAAGCAGGGAGTTTCAGCAGTGATCAACTACAATTATTTTTTTTTTTAAATGTCATTTTGACATGAATGAGGGTAAGGTTTGCACCCAAAAAAAAAAAAAAAGCATTTAATTTGCAAGTTGTGAAAGAAATCATATCTGTAGTCCATAATCTAAGTTATATTTATGTGTTCCAAATTGATATACCATAGGTCCTAACACACCAGTGGATGTTAAAGTAGCTTTCAATAGTGGTGCTTTAAGAGCTGTTGTCTCTTGGATGCCATCAGAAGGAGCTCTAACTTACAGCGTCACAGTCTCCAGTGGACTCCTGAAACTGAGGTGTAACACATCTGCCTCCTGCATGGTGCCATCCCTCCAGTGCGGCTCTGAATATTATGTGTCTGTCACAGCATACAATGATGCTGGATCCAGTGAACCTACTGATGCAGTGAGCTTAAAGACTAGTATGTGTCACTGATTCTTACGTAGTTTATGGCATTTTAATGTCTACTTCTTTAATTTCAAATATAAATTAGTTCATTGCAATTCACAGGTAATTCTCAATTAGTTCTGCTTTTGAACTTTGTCCATTAATTATGCCATATACTTTTCTATTGCAGGGGTAAGAGCCTAAACATTCTTCATATTTCTGTGACAAAAACTTGTGAACAAATTTGTGAGGAAATGGCATTAAGAACTGCCTCTGAGCATAGAACTGTTCTGGGCCACGCCAAGCTGTTAGTTAGAAAGGGGATCAACAAAAGCACATTCAGCCAAAGTAACACCACTAGACTAAATTAAGAAACCATCAACCATATTCAAGAGAAGAATTTGCTCAGTTCACCACTGAGCACCACTGCCATGTCAGAGATTGTTGTTTCCTGACCTTTTAGATGAGCTGCCCAAGTAATCAAAATCTAAGCAATTCCTTTTTATTATATGTTACTTTAAATACACAACATTATTTACTTAGTCATTTGATGTAACCTGCCTCATTTTGACTTTTGATAGGAGTTAGATGAATCATGAGCAATTCTGTGGTGCATCCAACAGGATGAGAGAGCATTATGCAAGAGACAACTATTAAGCTGTGGGCTGTAATCTCAGCCAACACTGCTTCAGCTTGACCATGTATATTCAAATAGCAGCAAGCTGCACTTTATTGAACTAGAAAGAAAGTAAATGTTACTTAAACAAAAGCCATGGAGTTCACAGTTTAATGTGGCATTTTGGAATGCCAACAGAAAAGAAACCTAAGTAAAGGACAGTTCTACTCAGACACAGCCAGTAAACTTTATACAAAAGTATAAAGGATTTTCACATATAGAGGCTTCTGGATGCCAACTGCTATTCATGCTAATATTCAAATTATCATCCAAACCTACTATTTGTGAGCACACACTGTGCCAGTTCCTTTCAAAATATTGTCTGGTGTCACTGTTTTTGTTCAGAGGGCTCCTTAAGCAGATGTTTCTGTAAAACATGGTAGCATCTATTTTGTTCTGTAAAAATCAAACCCACTTGTTGTCTAAATATAAGCAACAACCTCTGTAAAGGCAGCTAAGTTGCTGTTTTCTCAATCGTGACAGAGCAACTGTTCAAGCTGAGTACAATAATCTATATGTCCCAGATTTTCCTTTATTCCCCAAGAGTATAACTTCAAGAAAGAAAAAAATAATTGCATTGAGAATTTTTTCTTTTTAATGTTTTTTTTTTCAGTTCCTTGTGCACCAGTAAACATATCAATTGAGGAGGATGAACCTGGTCACTTGCTGGTTTCATGGTTTAGCGTCAGTTTGGGTCATTATTATGTGGTCTTTGTGAAGAGTGATGATGGCTTGGAAGTGCACTGCAACACATCATATACTCAATGCCATTTCCAGTCAGACTGTGGTTTCACTTATTTCATTAGTATCTTTGCATATAACAAGGCTGGGCAGAGTCCTTTAGGTGATGTATTCAATTACACTACTAGTAAGTAACCATGTATTCCTGAAAATTCACTTGGATCTTTTAACTGTATGGTAGAGCTGTTTGGACATTTTTATAGGAACGTAACAACTTCTATTTTTATTCAGGTTTTGGGTATAACACACAAAGGTCAGCAGAGAAAAAGAAACAGTTCACATTACAATTAAACTTAACTTGCATAGTCAAGTGCAACAACATGCATACAAAATGTGAAAACAGTTTAGCAATTCACAATCATCAGGCAAGGGACATATGAATAACACACAGACCTGGCATAACATTTGAACTCTAGTTCTGTCTGGGTGGGTTTTTTTTTTTTTTAGTTTTACCTCAGGAAGAGTGTACCAAAGTCTTCAACTTCCTCATATGGAGTTTTCATACTTTGAAAATTAAAAATATATTAAGGTCAATGGGAAATTGAGAAGAACACTCTAGACTTTTAAATTTTAAACCAAGGATATATGTAATTCCTGTATCTGACCTAAACACTAGTATGTCCTCTATTGATTTGGAAGGAGTGGTACCGCATCAATTTAAGAAGTAAATCTGGGGTTTATTAGACTGTTTGCACAGTATTGGTCACCTCTGGAGAAGACATAAAGAAATGAAACAAGACTCTTATTTGCACCACTTTTCCACTCGCATTCGGGTTTCCCTGTCTGCCTTTTCCGTTCGCAGCTCCTTGTTGCCCCAGTGACTTCAGGGCCGTGTTCATGTCAAGCGACACGGTGCGGGTCACCTGGGCTCCTGTGCGAGGCGCTGACCTGTACGAGACCCGAGCAGCCAGCCGCAGCGGTGTGCTGCTCTGCAGGGACACGGACACGGCCTGCACCCTGTCGGCTCTGCAGTGCAGCACCCCCTACAACATCACCGTGTTCTCCTTCAGCGAGGCCCGCGGCAGCAACACCTCGTGTGCGCCTCAGTACGTGGCGACAGGTAGTGTGATCATTCATTTTCCTTTAGCTGAAGAAATCATTATTATACACCCCAGTGATTCATGGATGAAAACCATTACTGGAGTGCTAAGTTACTATTTAACTGTTTTACCGAGTTTACTGATAAAATTTTTTTTAAAACCCAAAAAACCCAGCAACTCCAAAACTGTAAGTTCTTAAGAATACACTGCAAGAAGGAAACTTACATCAAATTTGTATTGAAAGCTTTTGATAGGTCCAGTATTTTGAAAATTAGAATTACAACTTATTCCCAAAATCCTTATGTAATCTTTATGTTCTGTCACAATTTCTAAATTCTCACCAGGAGTAAAGCATATAAAAATAATATAATTTTCCAAAGTAATTTGTCAGTTCTAACTGGAATTTAATTTTCACATGTAACTTATATAATATGCATAAACGATCTCTTTAAGTACTATTAATATGAAATATTTCAGCTCCCTGCAGTCCTGAAATAAAAAATATTTCAAAGGAGGGTCTATCTGTAATCAGTGTGCAGTGGCAACCTAACAATGAAGAAGCTACATATGTTGTCACTGCCAGAGGAGAGGCTGGACTTTGGCATTGTACAAGCACCAGGAATTCCTGTACCCTAATGGATCTTCCCTGTGGATCTGCTTTCTCTGTAAGTGCTATAGCAAGATCACCAGCAGGACAGAGCTTGCCAAGCTACAGTATCCCTTTAGAGACAGGTATGGGGAATTGTATATAGTTCAACATAGCAGTATAATAATAAAATAGTTCTAAGACTCTATGGTTTGGGCTATTTTTTATTTACATTATGTGCACATTGTACTCTGTATTGCTGGATGTCCTTTTCGTAAACCTGTCTGTATATTTGTGTGTGTGACAAGGAAGGGTCGTTTGGCAGTTGCCTCAGACTGAGGCCTTAGAGCAACCAATTATCTTCTGGCACAGCTAACTAAAATGTAATATCATAAGCTACTAATGTAATGCACAAGTTCCTTGTCAGCATTTTGATATTTAGCATTACCAGGAGAGGCAATGAGGTAATGTCCATGTCAACAAATAAGCAGTGTAAAGAACAGATTAAAGCACATCCTACCCACTATTCCTGCTATTCATTTGCTAATAGGTTTTGTCTTCTACCACCTCTCCAGACAATCCCCAGGCCCAGTACAGAGATTAATATGCACCAGGGTCTATTTTTAACAGGCAGTTTGGCTGCAGTCATTTTACATTGTAGAAGAAGAGACTTCAAACAGAGACGGAACTGGACTGAGATATATGACTTGAGGGGTAGAGACACTCCCTGCTTAATTAAACTACAGATGTATTCTGATATTCTGATGAAAAATCTTAGTAATTTTTAGAATCTTGGTGAACAATCATTTTCTAATAATTCCAGGGTTCTAACCCACAGTTAGGGACAAACTCCTCTTATATTGACATTCTGTTTATTAGAGGCTTGCCAGCAGAGTGAAATATTTTTCAGCATGCTTGAAAAGTACACACTTCTTCATTCCTTTACTCTTGATCATGTACTATTCTACCTGCAACCCTCCAAATACTTTCCATTTTCCAGGTACAAAACAGAATTCACTTCCCTGTTTTTTGTTCTATTTCAGCTCCTTGTTGCCCTAATGACCTGATACTAACTCAAGTGACACAGTCTGTAACCAATATCAGCTGGTCTGTTGGGAGGGGTGCACAGACATATATAACAATACTGGAGTCTCCAAAAGGACTGGCAAAGTGTCACACACTTCAGACCTACTGTCTCCTGGGATGTATCACATGTGACACCAACTATACAGTGTCTCTGAGAGCCATTACTGAGACTGGTTTGACATCCAGCTGCACCTATCAGGGATATTCTTCTAGTACGTAATGTGTAAATGCAACTGGGAAGAAAAACACTCGATACACAACGTATTTTGTGTGGTGTTCCTCTCATAAAAATAACAGCTTAAATTCAACACACAGCTAATACACCTGCAGTTCCCTCTTTAAATAAATGGGTTATTTTCATATAATCAAGACCTGTTCTTATGACTGCCATCAGTTGGCCATATAAAGAAGTTCTAGTAATATTGCTCCAGAAATAGTTTTTTAATTTAAATTATGCTATGGCATAATTAAATTTTAGAGACTTCAAAAGGATTCTGGGCATTTTAAGGTAGGTCTTATGCCAGGTGAGAGCAACAATATTCCAATGTGTAAAACAATAACTGAATTTCAGCTCCATAAAATGACTCTAACTTTTCTCTCCTAGTTCAGTTCAAGAATTATTTTGGCTTTGTGAAATAATAATTTTTTCCTTGAAATGCTGACAATCATAGTAATTTGGTTTAAACTGCACTCTAGAAATTTGTAATACACATTGTGAGTTCACAAAATTTTCTCATTAATGTTTCTTACTTTTTCAGGTGCTTGCTGCCCTTCTGGGGTGAAGCTCTATAGACTCGGCAACAATGGCATCAGGGTGTTCTGGCAAGCTTCTGATGAAACAATAAACTACAATGCAAATTTACATGGCTCAAAGGCCAATTTCAGCTGTACCTCCAGCTCAGGTCTGAGTCACTGTGACATCACCAAGATACCTTGTGGGGATGTCTACACTGTGGTGGTAGCTCCAGTGACTGACAAGGGGCCAAAACTCACATTTTGTCCCAAGAAAATATATTCAGGTAGAATTTAAATTTCTTTGAATAATTTGGGTTTTTTTGGTCCATGCATGCTAGATGGCTAACAGGTAATCCAAAGTTATGCGGGTAAAGGTGGCATGGAATAGAACTTTTCTGCTCTAGTGTTGACTGCAGAGTACACTTTATGAGTGTAGTCTTGCAGTATCTGTGATGGGAACTTCATAGCAGCATTTTGGGTCTGGGCACATTTATCTACACAGGTGCCTCTTAGCTGGATCACCCATATCCTGGTGAATACTGAAAAGGTAATGTTCAGTTGGGAGGTTAGGAATGGTTAGAATATAGAAGAAATAAATGAGCATTTTTAATGTATTTTTTAAATAAAGAAACAAATCAATAACTGCAATTAATCACTCCTAAGCACATTTTTAAAGTACAAATTGTTTAAAGGGGAAGAAATTATTTTGCCTTTCCCAAGGCATGGATTTCATCCATTATAAAACTACTGCTACCTGATGGGATTGCATAGTAGTATAGACGGAGTACATACTGCACACTAGAATTTTCCAGCTTAAAACCTGACACCTAACACTTGTACCACTTTCATGTCATTTCAGTCACCTGTTCTGGAAGCTCTGTTGGAATGGGTAAGAGCAGTACATTAATTAAAAATTCATTAAGTTCATGAAGTATTTTTGCATAATCTTCAAATAAGATGCATATAGCATATAGATTTGATAGTCAAGGCTTCTGGTAGTGTTACGCAGGTTTATCTCATCCTCTCCCCCACTTTATAATATATAATTTTTAAAAAAAAAAACCAAAACCTTATCTATATTGTGGCCTGCATACTATCATGCTTGGTCACAACACTTACTACTCATTTGACAACACATAATAAAAGGCAGGTGTATCTTTTTATAGCCTTCCCACATCCCATTACAAATAAAGCTAGGTGGCATTTCTGCTATTTTCAAAAAGATTTAAAAAAACCCAAAAAACAGTGTGGCTTACCTCAGTCTATTCTACCAGTATTTCTTCTGGGTTCCAGCAGGATAGTGCTTTATTTGCCTATGTAAACTGCTAGAAACCACTTCAAAAGCAGCCACTGAAAAAAAAAAAAATTCTCAAGACCGTTGCTTTTCCATAACTGGAATTGTCTTAATTTCCAAATTATTTTCTAGTTATTTATAGAGGAAGGAGCAATGCGAAACACATGTAGATGAAATTCTGGTTCAGATAAGGAGGTAAGATTTAAGAATTGCAATTCATATTAGAATGCATGAATCAAACTTTTCCTGCTGATTAAATCTTTGTGATAAGAGGAAAATGCCTCACCAGTCCTGTATATCATAAACCTAAGTGGTTTGTTAAAATCCATATTTACATCTGAAATCTCTTGTTTATTTCTGCTTGCACTACTGATTTGTCCTCTCCCCCATTTATAACAACCTTTTTTCACTTCACTAAGCCTTCACTTTACTATGCTACAGTTCCCCAAAAAAGCCCTTAAAATCCAAACAGATAAAAATATTCTTCAGCACTCATTTACTTTCTCCTGGTGTTCTGTACTATTTTCTGCTCCTGTCTCAGAGGGATGGCAAGAAATCACTTTTGACTTTTTCCCCCTAAGGCTGATCTCATTTTTGCTGCTGTTCACCTGCTGCTATCCTGGATGTTAAGGTTGTTCATAACACCATTCTCCCTAAATGTTATTTTCAGTCTTTTTATCCCTGAAGCTGGAAAGACACGTCTGTGCTTAACTGCAACATTCACAGCTTCTTGAGGACTGGGAGGATAGCTGAAGACCTGGCCATATCTGAGACCTCATCCAGGCAAGACCTTCTCTCAGTACTGCACAGTGGTTACTTTTTCAGCCGACTTTGAAAGCAAAGTTTAAGGTCAATGGTTCTACAAACACATACACATGTGTAATCTAACACAGTCTTCAGAAGTTCACGTGTATAAAGGTATCCAAAGACAACAGGGTTTTTAGCACTATTTTCAGTTTATAAAAACAGACACAATCCATTCTGGAAATTGCCCTTCTTCAGAGAACACATTAGGTGTTAAGTATCTCAGACAATGCTTCTGATCACTTGGGAAAAATCTCATGGGAATCTCACACTTCAGTAAATTGCTTGTAGAGGGCCCAGGAATTATATGCTGCTTCTTAAAACACCATCTGACTAAAAGTCACAATCAAACAAGTCTTTCTTTAGGAAACATTATTTAAAACTGCCCTGCATTAGTTAATAGAAAGTTGGTTTTATTTCTCACTTAATAAAAAAAAAATAAAAATTAAACAGCCTTCTTCCTCGAGGGTTTTATTTCAGTATTTCTTCTTTGCAGACATCATTGCCAAACACTGTCACCACAGTGTGTTAAACTGCGTTTTCAGAGATCTAAAGCAATTGGTTTCTTTTGGAACCAAATTCAAACCCCAAACTACTTCTTTCCACCTAAGCAATTCTGATAATTTCATGCTCTAATAGTAACCCTAATGTCCTTTAAGCCATTCTAAACTGTTGGTGTATGTTTTCTTAATTCTCCCTGGCACACAGACCTTAACACCTGAATTACACTCTACAAACAACATTGTAGTACTATTTTCATCAGCTCCTCTCCCTTTTGTCACTGAAAAGAAGTGTGATTTTATCAGAATGTATTATTTGTATGTATGTTGGGGAAAAAAAGGCAAAAAGCTGAAGAGGAGTCATGATTTCAAGAAAAAAACACATTGATTCAGCTCTAAAAAAGTGTGTAGCAGGTGTATACAAAAACAAATATAGCAAAACAGGGAGGAAAAGCAACACAATGAAATTGAGCCATATACACACCTTCTACTATGGCAGTGTGTAACCTCAGTGTGTTGTTATTTAGCCATTAGACAGTGTCTAATAGTTAACACCACTATGTGAAATGGCACTGGCATCACTGAGCTGATTAAAAAATTTGGTCAAGACTGGTTGCATGTTCTCTCCAGACTGAGGTAAACATACTTTTATGGGTCATGCAGACTTCAGACCACAGGAAAGGACGATCAGATGCCATGCTTTTATAGATGCTGTTTCTGTACTATTTACTCCTATGAAGCTCTGGACTTCATGAAGCAAAAAACCCTCATTCAATTCAAATAACCAACCAACCAACCAAAGTCCTACCAAAATCCCCAAGCAACCCAACCCCACAACCTCTTGAAAGAAGACTCGAGAACCAAGAAAATTCCTGTTGAAGGCCTGGAGGTAGGCAGCATATGGATATGCTAAAATGGATGTTTTCTGAGCAGTATCTGTGAAATCATGTGAACTAACAAATTAGGTGATTAAAACCACCTAGGTTATTTCACAGCAGATGACCTCATTAATGCTTACTTAATAAAAAATTTAAATTCAGTGCATAATAGTAAAGATACATTGAAATTACACAACTATGAACACTTGCAAAAAAATTTGTATCTATATTATTTAAAATACACATTGTTTTTAATTGCATCTGACACAGAAGTAATAGCTCAAAACTTAGATAGGTTTTCAATCCACTGAAGGAACTGACAAAAACCTACCCTTCAGCTGATTACAGACTTGACCCAAATTTACTGAGATCTAGTGTTCTACCACATCTAACTATTGCTGGTGAAAATAGATACAATGACAACCTCATTGCAAAACATCAAGAGTGGCACTTAGATGCTGTTTTACCCTGCCTAACAGCTGGCAGTCATCCATACCTAAAGCTACATGCGGCTTCATAGTGGGGCAAAGGGCCCAAACATTAAAGCCAGCAGAATTCATCAAATTCCTTCAGGTTCCCTAAAGAGGGGAACTTGTATGCTGTAGGAGGCTATTAATACTACTATCCCAGTACTGAGCATTGGAGCCACAGGAAATTTCCAAGACAGATGAGGCTTCACAAGGATAGCTATCCCAGTTAGGCTATTATGGACACATAGCATACCATGGAAACTTTGGGTTCATAGTGCTTCGGTCATGGTTATTTACCCTGAGAACTGAACAGTGAGTGCACAGACTGTGAGACAACAACTCTGCAACCACAGCTCCTCCAGCTAAAATTGGCAGAAATTTTCTTCTAATGCCCCCAAGATGAATGTCCAGTACAGCTGTACTGCACTGCAACAACAGCACCAGAGTGGGCAGCACTGGCATCTCCACTACCTCACCCCTGCTCATCAGAGCTGCTTTCACAGCCCTGCAGTTCCTTCTGCTTTTTAAGGAAGGGCACACAAAATAAAATGGCATCAGAAAGACAGAAAGCAATTAAGAGAACCTGGATACAAACTGAAGAGCTGTATGATACTAAATCCCAACAATAATTTCAGATAGGTGTCTTGGTTCAAGTGATTTTCACAGGTCTTGGTTGGCAGTGAATATTGTGCTGTCCATTACACTGCTAACTCAAGTACGTAATATTGATATTAAATTCAGAGGTCAAAAAAGACTACTTATAAATAGGAAAATAAAAGCACAGTCCTGAAATTACTGCACTTGTATGTAAAAAGATACTGGGATGGGACAGTCTTTGCACAAGCTGTATCAAAATGTTCACCATCGTTGTAGTGAGACGTAACTTGTCCACATTCAGGTTAATGATTGTCTCTCAAATACCTGCATTTTTTCCTGCAAATAAACCACTCATATTGCCCAATAGTCTCAGAAGAGGAGGAAGAGCCCTGAAGGAACAACTGGAAATCAGTAATCCATTTCCCCTGACAAAACACTGTTTCTGCAGCCTCTCTGCCCAAGAACATATTTGTTTCAGAAACTGAAGGTTAAAAACACGGCCAAAAGCAGCCCTCTAGACACAAACATGATAAATTAAAGTTGTCCTCACTGTTTGGACAGAATCCATGCAATCCCTTGGCAGACTGCAGAGACAGTTCTAGTAACTCACTAGACAGGGTATTTCTTTTCTTCTTCTATATTAAATGAAAGCTCAGTATTTTAGCTTTATGTTGCAAGGGAATGAATTTGTTGAAGCTGAAGTTTTGTTTCAAACTCAGATTTAAAATCAGGTAACACAAAAATAAGCAGACAACCTTAACGTAAGTAGTAAAAAATGTTGATTACTAAGGATCATGGTGATAAAGACTATTACAGTTCAGAAAACAGGAAGAGCAGGGAGGAAGGAAAAGAAATTTGCTTCTTGGAATACTATGGAATGAAGTATACTGCTGGAAGTCAAAACAGTTTTCCCTGGATATTTAAAATGAAATATGCCTACATGACCTGCATCACACAGAAGCAAAAAAAGGCACAAATATTTTATTTCTACCCTCAGGTTACTTCATGATTCCCACTTCATATTCTTCCCATCTTGGGGCTGTGGCTTTTCTTTTATTTGCTACATCTAAGTTGTAAGTTACTTATTACATAAAATCCCTTATTCATACAAAGTGTTATTTAATCTGAAAATAAAATGTGGAGGAACTGAAGCGCTCTTTAACTGGCAATGAACATGCAGGGAAAAGCTGACACTCAATACAAAGGAATTAATTGAGAGTTTATTCCAGATGGTGCTCCTCACTTAGTATACAAGTCATCAAGAATAATCTATGAAATAGACTTGGACTTCAATGATACCATCTTTTTCTATAATGCATTTTGGTTTTTGCTTCTAACAACCTGTTTAAAAAAAAATCTGCCAGATGAAATGTTCAGCACAAACTGTGATCTTTACTATTTGTAGAAAATATGAATTAAAAAAGGACACTATCAGTTAATTCTTATTTTAAATGTTTACACTTATAAAAATGCTTTGGAAGCTTGAAACTGAAATCCTTTGTAATATTTTTCTTCTTCCTACCTCCCTCTTTCCATCTTAAATGCCTTTATTAGCCCAGGATTATCAGAAATTACAGAGTGCAGCTGTTTAAAAACATTAAAGGACCACAAATGGATAAACTGTGTTTTTAAGAAGAAAATAGTGGAAGCCTACATGGATTTTCTTCAAACAAATAAAATGCATAGATGGCTACGGTACTCATCCGTCAACCTTTACAGTGTCCGCTTGAGGTAGCCTTTCTACAGAATTACTATACAAGCTCCAACATAATCTAAATCCTTGCATCAAAAGCACTATCTCTGAAAGTTCACTCAATTTAACACCACTGGTGATCAACATAATACATTTTAAAAGTTTTGGACAAAACAGCAGGTACAGTGGACATAAATGTTAGTTCTAAATCTGCAGCCCTCAATGTACATTGTACGCACATAAATATCTCAGCTATAATACACATTCCAGATCCATCCCTAAAAGCCATACTATTATGGAAAGCACAGCCATGCTAACTTCAGGATACAAACCATAATTCCACGTCTACAAAAGGAAAGTATAATTAGTGGCAGTTTATTGCCTCATACAAATTTAACCAACATGGCAACCATGCCAAAGGAATGAAAACATTTTCAGGACATATGTACAGACTGTACATTTCAGAAACATCTGAACAATAAAAATGCAAGAACAATCTCCGCATTACAAATTAAACTAAACAAATGGTTTGAAACCGTCAATGCATTGAATGGGTTTACAAAGGCACTTCCCTACCCAAAATAGGAAATGACAATCTGCAGCCTAGAGGGAGGTTGGAGAAGAGTGCTCATCAACTACTGCACAATCTCAACTTTAAGAAAAAATAAGCAGGATTTAATCAAACATTTATAGGATTCAATGTGATCCACTTCTGAAAGAATTCACACAGTCTCATCTTTGTTTTTCTGTTGCTTTTCTTGGCTCTCTCGTTCTGTACTTTGGCTCCTTCGTCGATCATGTTTGTCAGAATGGTCCTTGCTATCACTGTGATCATGTTTGTGGGAACGTTCTTTGCTTCTGCTACGCTTCTTAGATTTTTCTTTGCTGGGACTCTGATCTCGTTTTCTTGATTTCTCAACACTATCTGTTCTTCCTCTGCTTCTGCTTCTACTTCGTTTATTTGACTTCTCTTTATTTTCATTTTTATGTTTACTTGATTTTTCTTTGCTCCTGCTTCTGCTGCGCTTACCTGTATTCCTGCTCCGGCTCCTACTCCTATGCTTTCTTTCCCGGCTTCGACTTCTACTATGCTTTCTCTCTTTTTTGGAATCCCTCTTGTCATCACGGTGTTTTTTCTCATCTTTGTCATCCTTGTGTCTTCTCTCCTCTGTGTCACCCTTACTTTTCCTTTCTTTTGACCTTTCTCTAGATCGATCTTTTTCCCTCTCACTAACTCTTTCCTTATCATAATCTCTCTCTTTTTTCCGACTCCGTTCATTTTCTTTCTCTCGTTCCCTATCCCTGTCTCTTCTATCTCCTTTCCTGTCACGACTTCGACTCCGGCTTCTGTATCTGTCCCTGCTTCTGCTTCGCCTCCGTTCTAGTGAGCGATCGGTACTTCGAGATCTCCGTCTTTCTTTTTCTCTCTCCTTTGCTTCACGTTCTAATCTCTGCCGTTCTCGTTCTCTTTCTAGTTCTCTATCAAAACTAGATGATCCGTGGCCTTCCCGATGGTGACTTCTGCTTCTGGATCTTCTGGGTGACCTCCTGGGACTGATGGATCTTGGCCTTGGAGACCTTTTAAAACAGAAGATATTCTATATGAAACACCTCCTTCAATAGTTAAGAGATACTCTTTTCAATTTATACTTTACATACAGAGCTTGTACTTAATCATAAATACCAAGTATCATCTGATTAATTTAATCCGATAGCATCCATAAGCTCTTGCCTTAAAACCTATCCCAGTGAAAAGACAACACGTTGCTGGTAATAAGTAGTTCAATATTGAATTTTTAACATTCATTTTTAAAATAATGTTTATGTGACCTTGAACGTCTACGTTCTGCATGCCGGTCTATTTCTTCCATCCCCTCCTTGCCATCTTTCTTGATTTTTCTAGGTCTGCTTTTAATTTGCTGGTCAATGGCTTTCTGGACTGGCACAGGAATTCTTGGAAACAACGTGGAAAACCATTCAAGCTTAGTGAGGAAGGAACGAAGCATCTCCCCTATGGTCATAACGCAACCCCCGCCTGCCTTCACATCCAGGTCCTGCAAAATACAAGCAAAAAATATCCTGATGGTCAAAAATATTCTTTACTGATTAAAAAAAAAAAAAATGCTGCTACATTACTGTCCTATTGAAGTCTCATGATTATGAAAGTTTACTTGTCTCATATTCTAATACATTTCCTTAGAGAAATTCAAACTCTGCACCCTTTTGATTTGGCAGAATGTTACAGATAGGGAATGGGACTTAATATATATGCATGCAGGCACATACTAATCCTGCAGCCATCTGGATGGTAAGGGACTGTCGATGAAGAGATTAACGCAAAATCCCCTTACACGGTCTGGTTATATGGTATGAACTTGCATTGTATTTAAATACCACAAAGTTGAGAAGTCCTCTGAAACTACATTTAACACTCCATTTTGTGGATGTACAACTGTGTACCATCATACCCAACCCTGTGGCCTAAATAATTTATGAACTACATCATTGCCTATCTAAAAATGATCATAGAAAAACCTCTAGTACAAAATGGCATCCTAACAGAATTGGAAGCAATAGCAAACCAACTGCCATGAAGCAGTGAGGTTTCTAATTTAGAAATATGTAAAAAAATAAATAAATGAACAAATAATTGGAAACGCATAATCCATGATGACCATTGTCTCTGAAAAGGGTCATTACCGCATGAAGGCCTTCTTGCTATGCCCTCTCACAGCTCAGGACATGTTAGTCAGCTATTGTCAGTCCCAAACCTATAGTGCAAGCACACAAGGAAAGTGAGATTTGTTATCTAAACAGGAAGAGAAAATCTGAACGTAAAACTGCTTGCACTCACACACATTTAAGTGTTCAGATATACAGTTTTTCCAAATATAATCGCTGCAGAGATCTAAAGAAGAAAAAGAGGAGTTAAACGTAGCACCTGGAGAGTACGTACAGTTAAACAAAATAAACATAAGAAGCATTTTGAAAAGTAACTCTGTGTCCTGGGAAGGTTTTCACAGCAGCATGACAAAAGATGAACTGCTTCCACATATTTAAGAACTGGAGGGAAAAAAAAATCCTGTAGGTTTAAATAATTCCATGTATAAAAATTTGCTTCATCCTATTGAGCTTGACCAGGACTGGTAAGAAACTTAAGCAGCCCCAAACAGTTTTTCTCTATAACACAAAGCTACTGATAGCAGCTGGGAAATAAACACTAAATCCAAAAATATAGTGGGATATTTTAAACAAGTAATTATTTTAAGAAATAAACACATCTTGATACCCAGTATCAGCAAGAACTGAAATGTGCTTCGAGTAATGAAGCAGTTAAGACCTGCACAATGCATTGTACTTGTCACTGTTTTACTGTCCTTGGAATTGACTTTGTAGGACCCTGAGAATGAAGCCACCCCAATCCTTCTCATAAATTACCATCCAACATTTCAGAGGAGAAGTCATATTAGCTAGCCCCACCTGGGGGAGAAGGCCATTACACTGATTCAAGCAAGAGTCCAATTTGGTTTCATGTTTTGTTCAAAATCTACTCTAGCATGGGTTTACCTACTAAAATTACGAGCCGTTTCCTTTGCTCAGTGTTTTTGATACTCAGCATGAAAGAAGACATTTAAAATAAATATACTGCATTGCAGTTAGACACAGGTATAATTAACGCTATTTTTAATAACAGTATTTGGAGATCATTTGCAACTACAACATTTGAAATTTCTTCAAGTAGATGCCTACTGTCAGACCAAAGATGGTAAGTGATCCTTCTCGTTCTAGTCTTAAATTTAGAATGTAATTTAAAACCTGCTCAATAAATACAAATTGCAGCACCATGCAGCAGACTGTGTATTCAACTTCATAGACCAAGAAACCTCACCCACCAGTTCCCAACTGTTTCTCCAAACAGTAAATCAGGATTAGGATTATTAAAGGTATTCTCCTATCTGACTGCATAATAATACAACTTTACCGAATTTCTTCAGTTAGCAACTCATCTCTTTATCTGCCCCATTAACAAACACATTAATGTTCCAGAAATAACTCCACCTTATGCAGTAATCAGGCTTTTTGCTTCACCTCTGAAGAAATCCAGGGTTTAGTTGTTCCAGGACATGAACAATAACCACAAAGATTTCTGGCACTATTTTCCAAGGTGCATGTTGGTTTCTACCATATAGTTCCCACTCTCTTATGTAAGCATCAATTCCCCTTATCCCAGCAATAAATAGATAATACAAATTTAGCACTCTCATGACTTCCTACACCTTACCTAAAAGTAACTATTTCAAAAAACACACAGAAGACACATTCACACAGCCTGCTGTCTGCATTCTGATTCAGTACACCTGTTCTACATGGCTTTGTAAATCTGACACAGTAACATCTTAACCAATGAAAAAATCTGTTAGATCTTCAAAATCTAAGAGAAAACACCCAGGTCACAGCTCAAACCGTTTCCTGCACTAATTAACATAATAAAGTAACAAGTACATAACACTGTAACATTCAAACTACAGAAAACCTTATCAATCAATGTTTAAGCCTAAAGTAGTAACATGAAAAGAAACAAAAGAAAACAAATTATTACCCTCGCCGACATACCTCTTCATCATCAAGAAAGGATTCAAACCAGTCCCATAGATCTGTAGGTGGCTGTGTGTACCTTTAAGCACAAAAACAATATGGAATTTTAATACAGCTTTCTGCATATTAGATCAGTCATTAGTTGATGATACGGATACTCACCTAATATACATAAATCCAAGAGCCCTAATATATGGGGAGTCTGTATGAGTGATAAGGCCCATCACTTGCTTACGAGTGAGCTTCAGCGTAAATAATTTGTAGAGCAGACAAAAAGCAGTAGACACAATTCCTCCGGTTCCAACACCACGCACCTTTCAAAAGCAGAAAGTTAGGTGAGGATGCAGGAAGTCATAAAGACGTTATCCCAAACCTACAAAAGAATATGAGAACTAACACAGGATAAAATCTAAATCTACAAAGATGTGGAAGAAGTAACACTACTTACATCCACAGTTTTTGAAGTGAGAAGAATGTATCTACTCTTTGTAATAAATATTTTATATCTAGAGACTTTTATCTATGCTGTGGAAAGTTATTTACCAGACAGAAAAATTTAAGAACGCACGTACTTCTACTTACCCCTCCACACATCCCTGTCTGGCCTGCTGTTTTTCTGCTGCCCTTTTCCCATGGTTCAACATGTGTAACCTGAAAGGGTGAGGACAGGAAGGGGAGGGTGGAAAGAAAGAAAATTACAATTACAACCTCAATAATGTTTAGGTGACTACACAAGCATGATTTAACAACGGATATCCCAAACCAATCTTAAAAGACTGTCTTCTAGCAAATTCAAGATCAAGTCTGATCTGTCATTAAAGCAAACCACTTGGTTTTTTTAATTACCACATTAAGAAATTACAGCCAAAATCTTGAATGAAATTTAAAACAAAAATCCCATAACCCCAAAGGAAACATCCATGCTTATTCTATACTCAATGTACTTTCAAATACTTTATGACTAAACCCCATCATTACTATCTCCTTGGGTGATTAAACAACTGCCTTTATTTAAACCATCTCCTTACAAGTTTAGTGGTAACTGCTGATGACAGCTACAAAAGTCAAAATATACAGTCTCATATTCCTAAGTCTCATTTCTGAACTTCACTAGAGATTTCTTTCCTTTATCACTTACTACTAGGACAAAAGAAATATTTCTCAAGGGTAGTATTTTAACATAAAGTCAATGTTTTTTTTTCTTAGACTACAATGATGTTCTTAGATAAAATAATTACTAAGTACAAACAAATAAAATTTGCCCAAGACAAATCTTGTGAGATACATTTAGGGATGAGCACACATACACAGTTAACACCATTCCCAAAACTTGACAATAAGAGTAATAAACAAGCTCAGAACCAAATAACTGTCTATCCTACACTTGAAATTCTGAAATTCAGAGAAGCAATATCTGGCTCAATAAACAAGTATATTTCCTAAACACATCAACTTAAAATATATATAAAAGACAAAAAAAGGATACAATGGTGCTGCACCACAAAGATTGTTTAACAAAATATGCAATAAAGCCAACTAGGTACACCATCACATGAAATCGGAAATACACTAACAGCAGAAGTTGCTGAACTGTTTGTTTGGGTTTTTTACAGTTGCTGTCTTTGCCAAACAGGAAATATGAGAGATACCAATACTGTAGAATTCAAAATCCACTATGACTTCCTGTACTGTTAGCGTGAGAAGTTCAGAAATACTACATAAATAATACTGCATATCCTGGTTATATAGTACTGCCTCTCATAGCAAATGAAAAGTATTTTTTAGTCAAAGGATCGAGCATAACACTATCACAAATGCCAGTCTTCAACTTTTTAAATAACAGTCAACGTAAACATGTTGGTTTTGACAAGGATCAAAACAAACAACAAAACCCTAAAAACAATATTAATTTCAAAAAGGAGTATTGAAAGTTTTGATCCCAGAAAGACTGTTTTGTATGCTTAACTTGTTGGAAACACACAGATTAAATGAACCTGAGGACATGCACATGGGTGTTACAGTCAGGGATAAAGAAAGAGGAAGTCCTGCACTTCATAAATACAGAACTGAAACGGGAGCCCAGAATTACAAATCAATTAATTCAATTATCTGGACAAAATCCATATCTTCAAAGATGGTCCTTATCACTAGCTGCCTGTGTGACTTACAATCGCTTTTCCTGATAATCCAGCACCCATCATTCTAAAATTTTCTAGAAGAGCCACTTGTTTCTTGGACAGACAAATACACTTGAAAATACAGCTGCTATGACAGGTATCATGTTCATTAAAAAAACAAACACCAAAACAAACCAAACCAACAACTAACAAAAAACCCTACAGCAATTATTCAGGAACCTTAAAACATGAAGGGAATTCAAATCTTAATATCAATGAAGCAGCTTAACCATCAGGTTATCTTCTCCCTCACAGCCATTACTCGTGAGTAGGGGGCCGAGTTTCCTCTTTATTTAGCATGCAGTTTTGAGTCACTAACTGTCAAGTTCAGTAAACAAATCAGATCAATATGCAGATTTTTAATGGCATGTCAAAATTCTTCCCAAATGTAAGATAAAACCACTTTTGGAATGAAACAGTAGGTCAAGCAAATGAATTGACCTACTGCTGTTGAGCTCTACCAGTACAAAGATGATGAATTGCACCAAATACTTTTCAGTGCATCTGTAGGGGTTCACTTTAAAAATAGAGTAAGTGCTCAAGTTTTCTGGAAATATGTTGCTTTCATCATTTTTTCATCTCTAAAAATCAATTGTGTAAGTAAACTCTGCTACTTTCGATTCAGGTAGTCATGAGTCTCTCACACACGCAGCATGTAGTAAATTAACTGGAGATATGCTGTCGACAATCTGTTACACTAAGCATTAGGAGAAATAAGTAATCAGCTCCAAATGGCAGAGCACAGGCAGAGAAATGCTATCTTTACGTGAAAAAGCAGTAGCATAAGTAAGTGCAAACTGCTAAAAATATCAAAATACTGTGGTGGAGTTATTTTTCACAATTATAGAGCCTTAAGTAACTGGATTTGGCTTGGATAAATGAAGCAAAAAGGCTACCTTTGCTTTTTATTTTATTTATTTCAAATATACTGAAACCTACTAGCTGACACAATAACATTACCAAGCAAAATCAATTCAACTGAGAAAATACGCCAATAACGACCAAAACATAGGTGACTAACTGAATTATCTAAGCTTGAATTATCTAAATTTTGGTGTCGTTATCAGAACAAAGAAAGTGGCTGCGTTGATTAGCATTAATTATGCATACCTCTACCTGGGAGAGTGGCTTGATGGAAGCCTCGGTGCAAAACTGATTCAATCCTGCTAACAAAACAAGAACCGAGACATAGGTGCCCTGATACAGATCATTCATCTCCCCAGCACATCCTACCTAACGCCAAAGAGAAGCGCTAAAACGAACTCGTGAAGTTTTAAGTTCAGTTTTGGAGGAGGGAATTCTAACCTGGAACGGAGAATGAAAGCCACACGCAGACACCTACGGTCACCACCATCCCTTCTGTGTGGTTACACGGCGTGCTGGCGGCTCCGCGCTGCGGGGAGGGCCGGTCTCTGGCAGCAGCAGCAGATCTGCGCCCTCCCCGCTCTCTCCGGCTGAAGGCGCAGTCCTCAGACGGCCATTTCGCCCCCACCTCCCCGGCTCACGCTGCCCCCTTCAAACCAAATTTACAGCTCCGCAATTCCAAATCCGACGCGGAACACGCCTCCTTGGTGAGGCAGAGAGGGCTGAGCCCTGGATTCCTCCAGCTCAGCAACAGAACCGCCGTTTACCGCCACCCCTAGCCGCAAGATAAGGGACGAAAAGGCGCGGGCCGTAAGCAAACCGGGCCCTGCGCCAGCGCGGCCCGCGGGCTCACCTTGAAATAGATCTCGTCCACCACTTCGTGGTAGGTCTTGAGCTCGTAGAGCTGCACCTTGAAGTAGGGCGACGAGAGGATGTTGGTGAGGATCATGGGGTTCAGGTTCATGGTCTTTTCGTTGCCCCATAGCGGTAGCACGTTGCCCTGCTTGCCTGAGGCCGCCGGCTTGGGGCCCCCGCTCTGCAGCGGCTGCTGCACGGGCGGGACGGCGCCGGGCGGGTGCTGGGCCGCCTGCTGCCCCTGGCAGTTCGCCACCGCGGGGCTGTTGTTGGCCATGGCGGGTCGGCGCTCGGGGCAGGCAGGCCGCGCACACGGAGCGGGGCCGGCGGGCGCTGCCTCAGCCCCGACAAGATGGCGGCCGGGGAAGTGACGGCGGCGCCTTCCGGGGCCGCGTCACGGACCCGCGGGGAAAGGGAGGGGCAGCTCCGGAGCTTTGGCGCGGCCCCACTCGCTAACGCCCCAGTCTTTTTCCGCGGCTCTTCCCGCCCTCGACTGGCCTCGCTTCGCGGCAGCCCGGGGGCCCGGCAGGCGGGACATCACCGCTAGAGAGAGCGAAGGGGGCTCTGTGGCCCGAAGGGTGGTATCTGCTGATACCGTCACATGGAGATTAAGCCACCGATTAAAAAAAGTTGAAAACTGGTCAACTCGGTCCCTTGTCCTTGGTAATGGGGCCAGGGCACAGCTGGCACTGGCCGCTTCTGCCTCCACAGCAAGAGAGAAGCAAAGAATTCGTACAATGACTTGGGTTGGAAAGGAACCTTGAAAACTTTATCTAGTTTCAACCCCCTGCCATGGGCAGAGATGCCTTCCATTAGACCAGGCTGCTTCCAGCCCTGTCTAACCTAGGCTTGAAGGGATGGGGCATCCACTGCTCCCCTGCTGGGGAAGGAAGAAATGTTAGGCACGTTCGGTGTGCTGGAGCCCCGGAGGGCAATGACGGCCCGGGCACGGCCCAGCCTGTTCACTTCATGCTAATGCTGGGTACGAAGCCCACTGCTCTGGCCAGAGCAGCTTCTAAGGACCCCGTCAGACACCCAGAAAACAGTAACTGCTCCCTGCTGCTCAGTTTCAGCTCAACAGCTCTTTTTAAAACTAAGTAGTCCTACATACAGACTTGGAACAAGAAGAATTGGGTTAAACAGCTAAGACAGAATCACTGTCAACATACAATTACTAACAGAAAACAGAAAAAAGAAAATCCTCTGGTTTTGCCTGCAAAAGAAAAAAAAAACAAAATACCCAAACCCAATATAACTAGTAACATATTCTGGTGTCAGTCTTCAAATCTAAAGTACAAAAAGGAGACTGAAAGTGTGATTTAGAAGACTTGCCGAAATATTCCAAACATCAAATGACTGTGAAAAAACAAACTAGTAGTTCAGTGAAATGTCTGCAATCTGGGCATAATGTCTAAAGTGCCCAAGTACCTTCAGTTGTACACAAGGGCTCCCCATCGCTCAGTGCATCAGGAAAGAGGTACAGGGAGAAGCTGGTATGAAATCATCCATGGGAATAGCATCTCTACATGCTAAAACTAACCCAGATTTTCAATTTAGAAAAGAGGAGATAAATACTGTTAGAAATAACAGGAAAATACCTTCACTCTTCATTACACATTGAAACACTGAGAAACAGTTTATTTTCATTACCCTGGCCCTTCAAGTACATTAGAGCTTGTAGTGCATCAGGAAAGTGTTATCAGGGCCCTGGCAGTTAATGGTTTCTCCAAGCTGCCTGTTCTGCTATCGAGGCTTTTCACTCCTCTTTTCTAGAAGTAACCACCAGTCTCCTTCTGGACTCCTCTTCCCATCTTGGCTGATTTCCAAAGACATTCACAAAATCTTCATTACTTGCATGGCTCTACCATATTGATGCAGTAAATACCCATTTAACAATCTCAGATCAGAGAACTAATAACAAAAACTAATTCCAGTAGTGACTTTATAGTAGTGAACTTGTTCTGGAGGCAGTTAGCTAGTGCAGTAACTTTTCTTTGAACATGAGTAGTTTTGTTATTGTTGTTTGGAGCACTTCCTTAATTTTTATTGTGTAACCACTTCAAGACAGCCCATACTTCTGTTATAGTTTATATTGCCATAATTGTGTTTCCATGCATTTACCTTTTCCAGTTGGAATATTTAGCCAAATGTGTTCCAAACCTCAGTATTTTTTACTCTATATAAGATCATGTTTTTATACTTCTTTCACTCTTTGGTGGTGATGCTGAAACCTCTCATATAGTTGCAACCTATAAATCCATTTGCTCCAAATTAGATTTTCTTCCCTCAGGCATCCTGGCTGCTTTTATAGAGTACAACCAAATAGAAAAACAAAACTAAACCAAAAACCAAACCAAAGAACCTCAAAACGAGGTGTTTTTCACTTGCAAACAGCAAGAAACTATATATATATCTAAAAGCATACAAATGTAATTTGTGTGTAACAGCAGCTTTGCTTCTCATTCACCTATATGAATTCTTAATTTTTTAAAACATGACAAATGTGTTAATTGAAGCTGAGAAGAAAAAGACTAGTACTTCAGTCACTAAACATCCTCGGAATTTAGGCTGAGAGGACTGATTGTTAGCTCTTGAATTACAGATTAAGCAGTATTGCTGTATGTATATTCCTGTCAAATATTAATATGGACTAGTGTCTCCTGGCAGCAGTGCTGTATTAAGTTTCTTTTGCTATCAGATTTAATTATATGCACTGCAATTCTATGAGAAAAGTACTAGAATTGCATACAGCTGCCTTTCTCATTCCAGTTACTGAATGAAACAAATGTCAGCAGTTTAGGATTTTTTGATTGACAACTTTATATTGTGAGATGCTTTTATTCCAGTATGGCCATATCATTTGTTTCTCTGTGTAGGGTGCAAAAGTAACAGGCTTCTCTAAAAAACCTGCTTGATTTGTGGCATATTGAGCTAACACAATTTGAGTATTCAGTTTGAAATTATAGACTGTAATGTGAAAATTAACTTGGAACTGAAGTTTCCAAGTAATCTCATTGACTTGGACCTCCTTTAAGTAGGGGGTAAGGTAACCTCTAAAGGTCCTTTCCAACATAAATTATTCTACGATGCCTTGAGACTGTTAAGTAGATGTACCACTGCATAAGGGAAAAACAAGACAAAACAAAAATTTTAACCACTAGACTAAACCAAAGATTTTTTTTTTCAGTGAGAAAATAGTAAAAAAAACAAAACTTAAATTATGTGATTTAATGGGGAAAAATTAGAAGGATTTTTCAATACTTTATTCAGCAAGCAGATCAGACACCCTGGAGTCAAAGCAGATTTTCCAGCTCAAAACTCCAAAGGGTGCTCATTCTCTCTTTCATGTTGCCAGTCTTCCAAAGATTGGCTCTCCAATCCAATGTCATCACCTAATATGGAATAAGCATATATCTGTTATTATATTGTTCATAGTGGAGAACAGCTGATAATTCTCAAGGTTTCACTTACAGTGGAACATTTTGGGGTGAATTCTCACAAACTGTTAGGAGGACATTGTGGGAATTTACAATGTGTTATGAATTAAATTTTACTGTGAACTTTACTACTGTTCTCTGTACTTATTTTGTTCTAAAGAATCCATTATACTGACTTGTAAGTAAAATTTCACAGGATGCTAAAATCCATAGAACTGTAAGCTGGTAAGTGAAATACTTCTATTAATAAACTTTCTCTCCGAGGTTAAAAAAACACCACTTGTGCAGAGTTTATAGAATTATGTAATTGAGATATAGGTACTAAGTTATAGTTCAGGGTTAAACAATTGCACAACAGCCAAAAGGAGAAACTGTGTGTTCTGCCTAGGCCATGAAACTTAAAATGTTAGCCAAGAGTTGGCAGATGCATTTTCAGTATATTTTGAGATCTTAAAGGACATTGGATTATGGTCTAACCTATCTAACAAATCTTCGTCTTCACTGCCACCAGAGTCCTGCCTCCTTTTAGGTCCCAGGTCTACACTATATCTTTATTAATAACAGCCCTGCCCTGTGATTAGCAAACGCTTTACTGCTGTTAACAGAAGAAATGGAACATTTAGAGCCATGCTTTCCTTTCTACTTTCACCCTGCAGCTACGCAGCTGCCTGCTCACTGAGAGACAAACTTGTCCCAGTGTGGAAAAGACCCAATGAAACCCTGCAAAATACATCGAGTTTGTGCTCTCTACCTCTCTCACCCAGACAGGGCTAGTTCACTACATACAGCAACCAGAACAAGAGTGCGTTTCCACTCTGCGGCGTAGCAAACACGACTTTAGACAGCAGAGCCGCAAAGGACTTGCATTGAGGAGTGGCGAAATTTCTGGGGTTTAGTGTAAAAAAGTACGGACACCGCTGGCCACCGCCAATCACCTTTTAATTACGCTGAGAGAGGCTGGCACGGATCAGTACAACAAGTGGGCCCTCGGACGGTCGCTGCCGCTGGTTTATCGTCTCGCACAGAAGGGCCTTATAGCACATCCTCCGCCCTGAGGGCTGGCACTGAGCGCTCCCGGCGCTCCCCGGAGGTTGCCGCACCCCCGTGGGGGTGGCCGCTTGTGCCGGGCGGGAGCTTATCGTGGGAGAGACGTGGAGCGGCAGGCGCGTGGAGCGCCGGCACGGGGCAGGGGGCCGGGAGGCAGTGGCTGTCGGGGGTGGGGAGCCGGCGGGGTTCAGGCTCGGGGCGGCTCAGGAGCCGGAGGGGTTGAGGCTCGGGGCGGCTCAGGAGCCGGCGGGGGTCAGGCGGTGGGTGCCGCGGGTGGCCCTCACGCGGGCACTGCTGAGGGGAGCCCAGCAGGCCCGCTTAACTCCTGAGACGGCGGGGAACTGGCCTGAACACCGAGCCGGATTTTGTGCGTATATATACACAAATACGTATTTTTATTTGTGTGTAAAAGACCTCGTAGAGCAATCAAGTTGTGTGCAGGCTTGGCCCAGATGCGTTTGGTTGTAATGTTTGGTTGTAGTCTCTGTCCAGGTGTGCTGGATGGATAGTGACAGATTATGAAATTTGCTTTTTTAGATTTGTATACGATTTATAGTTGTTTACAAAAGGTTCTTTAGATAATGACATGTGGAGAGAACAGCCTAATCGTGCTAATCCAAGTATTTTTGTCACTATTTGAATAGGACTCAGATCAGGTCTACCCCTGCTCAATTGGGACTCAAAAACCACTGAAAACAGGAAACTTTGTAATTGGATAGGTTATGAAATGCTTCAGAAAATAAGAGTTAACTTTTTATTTTAGCCTTGCCAGAATACTATGGCTAAGACCTTTCAAGAAGAGTTTACACAAATTATTAAATTTGAACCTCCTTTGTACAAGCAACGCCACCAGTTCGTTAAAGATTTAGTGGAGAAATATAAACCTAAGAAGGTTGGTATGTTTTCTCTCTTTAGGTTATAAACTTGAAAGTAAGTTGACACTTGGTATCTCAGGAAGACAAAAAGTGTAAATAACCTGTTGACCTAATTACCAAACAGTAGTGGAGGAAGTGTTAAAACTGAATGGACTTAGCAGAAACCACGTGATGTGTTTTTTCTCAGAGGTACATAAAATTAATGTTACTTGATAGGAGAGGAGAATATTTAAACAAGAGGAATGCCTTTGTCTATTTTTGAAAGTAGTGGCCATTGTGTTTTTAATTTAATGCTGTGGAATTTGGTTCAAGCTGCTTTCCTCACAGTTGGGTTTTGCATTCCAGAGCTGTTAGTTCCGTGTAGTTTATCAGGTTTACCTAACCATTTGCATGGATAGTCTTAGATTAGAAGTGACACTGGGTGTGGGATTATGTGAAGCTAACTCATCTCCATTTTCTTAAGGTCTTGTATCCCTCCACATGTGCTGTCATGTGTGTCCCCCCAATATATCAGAATTTTTGTTTCACTACTCACTGTGAAAAGTTAAATTATTTAAGTAACATTCTATAGTGTTTGCTGGCTTCTGATGTGTCTTCCTTGCTTCCTTCCCCAAAAGATCTTCTCAAGTCTGCAGTGTTTAACCCTTAAACTGATATTAATATCTTAGAGGCCATGCAAGAAACTGATGCATCTGCATTACTTATGTAATCATCCTTCTAGTAGCTAATAAAAATCCAGTCTATGATGCCGTGGCACTGTAATCTGCATTCAAATAGAACATATTCACCAATGTTGCATCTGTCTTTAAAGGTTTGAATTTTCTGCTTTAAGATGTGGAAGGGGTGGGAGGATGAACTCACTGTTTATACAGACAGTAGATAAACTGGACAGAAACAACTCAAGATTTTTACATAGAGAAAAGCAATGTGCTTCAACCTTGACTGAGCCTGAGAAAGAACAGTGGGGGTTGGTTTACATACTCAACTATCTCCTTAGCTTACAGGAAAAAATATCTATTCTTTGACTTCATGGCCTGAATATCCTCAGAGTTCCCTGCTTAAACGTTAGACTGAACCTTTAAACTTGTTTTATGCAGATTCTTCGCTGCTAACTTTGCTGCTGGTGAGCCTGTTCTCCGTGGTTTGGAGGGAGAACAGCCCAGTGAAAAGCAGTGCTGAATGTGAAAATTGATGCAGCTTTTATATTTAAAATCATACCTTATTGTTACTCATGTGGGAGACATTCTCCAGAATCCGGTGGGATGTCCTACATGTACTTGTTTATAGCTGTAGTAACAAAAAGTTAGTTCTTTTTAAAACACCTTGCAGGATCTTCATACACATTTTTAAAAAAAGAATTTTTAAATCTTTCCTGCACCTATCCTGCTTGCTTGCAGCTATAAATTTTAGTTATGATTCTGAAATGTTTTATCATTAAAAAGTTATTTTGGTAAGTATGGAATTTTAATTTTATGCAAATCTCTGAAATTACTTAGAAATATATAACATTTATACATTTTTTAATATCCAATTTACAGGTGGCAGATTTAGGATGTGCTGATTGCAGCCTTCTCTGGATGCTGAAATTCTGCAGTTGCATTGAAGTGTTAGCTGGGCTAGATATCTGTGCAAATGTGATGAAAGAGAAAATGTAAGCTCTTTGTTTTGAGGTTTGTGTTTATCTTGACCTAGTGGTGTGGTGGGTTGACTCTGGCTGGAGGCCAGGAGCTCACCAAAAGCTGCTCTATCACTCCCCTTCCTTGGCTGGACAGAGAGAGAAAATATACCAAAATCTTCATGAGTTAAAGGGCAGGGAGAAATCACTCATCAGTTACCATCATGGGCAAACCAGATTTGACTTGGGGAAAATGGTTGAATTTATTATCAAAATCAGAGTAGGATAATAAGAAGTAAAGCAAATTTTAAAAACACTTTCCTTCTACCCCTCATCCTTCATGGGTTTCACTTTATTGCCTATTCTCTACCTCCTCTCCTGCAGTGCTGCAAAGAGGTCCTCAGAGTGTGCACGTGTGAAAAATTCACTGTTTGTAAGGGCACTAATGCATGGTGTTAGGAATATCTGTGTATGCTTATACGTGACATTATTGTCTTCAGAAGGACCAGTTTTGATCTTTTTGAAATGTACATGGAATTATTAGTCACCGTGGTGGGGACTTGTTCTTTTTTCTCATTTTGAAATTGGAAGGTTAGCTCAGTGTGTGGTGTCTGGTTTAGAACCTTTTTAAAATGAGAGGTTCTTGTGATCTTTGAAGCACTGGTCTGATGGATGAACATAGGTTTCTTGAAAGCAGATTAATACAATTTCAGTAAATACGTAGGATCTCTTGCTCTTTCACAAGAAGGAAGAGAAGTAACCTTTTATATTTAACATCTATTGTGTGTTTTCTCTAGTGCTGTATTTCAAAATGAAATTTGCACATGTACTTTGGCTTCTCTGTGTATTTTACTTGGAAAAAATAGGTAATATGCTTGCCTAAAACTCCACCCTGAAACCCTGCAAAGCTTGTCTAAACCAGACTTACCGTTTGTCTGGAATTGAACTATTATCAAAGTTTACAAGTGGCTTTCCAAGTGACTTGAGAGTATAATGGAAATTCTTGTAAACACGAAGGACAGTTTCTGGATTAACTTCTGCTCTTTCTGTCCTATTGTAGGTAGTTACAAAATGTGTTTGTATTGCATATTCTTTTTTATATCCATGTAAAGCAGTTAACCTTTTTGAGATTCATGGAGTATCTATGCTAGCTAGGGTGTTAGCTAGCCCATTTACATGTACTATTTATCTTGTCTTAAGGTCCTTCCTGTAACATCATATTTTTAATACTTTTGTAGGCATACTTTGTCTCCTCTTCCTGTTGATTATTTGCAGCCATCTGAAAGATCCCTAACTGTTACCTTGCATCATGGTTCAGTTGCCCATAAAGATCCCTGTATGCTTGGTTTTGACTTGGTGACATGTATTGAACTGTGAGTATTAGGACAATACAAAATGGTTTTTTAAGTCTATTAGAGTTCAGTTTGGAATTCTGTGCATGCTCCAAACAGGCTTGATCAAACCTTTGAAGCAGAGTGGAATTAGAAAAGTAGAAAGTAGAAGCATGGATGTCTTATGTCCAAACTTATGTTTAAATTAACCGTACTAAGCAGTTCAAGTAGTGCTTGTGGTGGGAAGAGGATACTGATGAAAAAGTACAAAATGCAAGAGGAGATTTGCTCAGACAAAACCCCGTGCTGCCACATGGCCACAGTGCCAGTACTCATATAGCAGAAGTAGCTGTAAAATTACAAGTTACAGATAAGGGTTTGGGGTTATTTTCACTGGTTGTTAAGATTATAGTGATGTGTTTTTAAACACAGACATCAACTTACTTTTTTCAGAATAGAACACCTGGATGAATCAGAGCTGAAGAAGTTTCCTGAAGTGGTGTTTGGTTTCATGGCTCCAAGCATAGTTGTGATCAGCACTCCAAATTCTGAATTTAACCCTTTGCTTTCAAGAGTGATGTCATACAGGCATCCAGACCACAAATTTGAGTGGAGCCAAGCAGAGTTTCAAAACTGGTAAGGTACAGAACATCATATGCTGGATGCATATGATGCAGCTCTGAGTGCCCAGTAGTGTGAGAAATGAATGTCTGTGCATTTTCAGAATGGTTCACTTGTGTGGTTTGTTGTCAGTGAAGTGTCACCTCCTGGTTTGGTGGTTTCTTTGCTGTTGAGAGCAGTTTAGCATATTCTGTGGATTTCGTATTATATGATGGTGGTTTAATTGGCTTTTACTGTAATTGCTCTGCAAAAAAATATTTAAAACTTTTACTACTTTTTATATATCTCCATTAAAATTAACACAGTTGAAATTAATATTTTTTGCATAATACCCTGCTATAGAAATTCTTCATAAAATCCAAGAAATGGGCTTGCTGTATATGGTGTGTAATAAAAGCACTCAGCAAGAGTATCAAATAACCACAGCAGTGTGGCATGTTGAGCACAGGATAGTTCAATGGATTAATGAAGGATTTAATGCAAATCATATGCACATGACAGAGGGTTACATGAGATCTATCTTACCCTTAATATCAGGAATGTAATAAAAATAAAAATATGAGAAAGTGAGATGCTGTGATAACATTCAACTGTCCAGCACTTGTGGAATAAAATACATGGTACAGTAAAGAATGCCGTATCTCAGTAGCTAACTCTTGGTGTATGTATTCTGGAAGTTTTGCCCCTTAAACTATGTTGTTTCTGCTATACACTTTAAAGTGTCCAGTGATTTTTGAGTTGATAGTTTTGCAAAGCTGGAAGCATGTATTTTTCCTTACATAATGATACTAAAACCTGCCTGTAATTAGCTGCCTTAGAATACCTTAGAGACAATTTCTGTGACTTCAAGTAGATTTAGATTTTGCTTTTAGATAGATGTGAATTAAAAATATTGATATCACTGAAGAAGTGTGGAAGTTTTTTGAGCTTTAAACATGAGAAAGCCTTTATGTTGTGAAATAGAAATATTACATCTCTAAAATACACGAGATGTTAATTTAGTTTTCTTTTTCATGGAGAATGATACGGCTAGGTAGCACAATTTTGGTTCCCTGCCTCATGCCTTTGTTCACACTGGCTGAGGTACTTCAAGATACTTTTCATTTAGATGTTATGTACACTGTTGTAACCTTGATTAGGTAGATTTTAGTCTTTCTAACCACACTTCCTCTATTAACTGGTCTCTTGTGATTTAGAGGTGTGTATATTTTTTATGGGTTCTTTTCAAATAATTTTGTTCTTGAAAATCGGTTTTTTACCTGACTTCCAGGTTGGTGAATAAGCAACTGTGAGAATTAACATTAGCATTCTATGCACATATTTTAGAAGAAACAGTAATGTTTGGATGGCTAAATGATATTAAATGATTCAGACTATGGTAGGCATCTTACAGCTCTCATACAAGATGTGACAGTGCTTATCTTCAGGCATGGGAATATTGTTAGAGAAATTACATTCAAGCCTTAGCAGCCTTTGAGTCTTGCTTCTCCTTAAGAATGGATCTTTATCACATGGAAAGATGATAATTTCATATAACTGGAATAATTTGTCTCAGGGCTCTAGAGGCTGCTCGATGCTATGGTTACTCAGTGGAATTTACTGGCGTTGGGCACCCACCAACAGGAATGGAGAAGGTTGGGTTTTGTACCCAAATAGGTGTGTTTGTGAGAAAATGTCCTCAAACTGGTGAATCGGTTCAGTCTGAGAAACCCACTGAAACAGTTTACAAAACAGTAAGTATTATTTTCTTCCTTTAGAGGTATGAATAAAAGATGAAGTTGTCTGTGACTGCATGTGAGGTTGTTACCATGAAATACTGCTACTGTCCTGTCTTAGCTCTGATTGTAATCAGAAAACAAGACAGCCTCATTCTTTGTGTTTCCAGCTGTACAAAAGCCTTAAACTTTTAGGGTATTTGATAAATAACAATATGGGTAATCATTCTTATGTTAAGATACTTCCATCCTTGGAATGAAATTTCTCCTTTCTGCCAGCTATTTTTCCTCTAGTCATTAATTTTATTTATTATGCAGTTGTTGACAGATTTTTCAGATACATAAAAAATTTTTAAAAAAGCATTTCTTACTAAATGCCATATGGTATAAATCAAAATTTTTTCAGAGTTGAAATGAAGTAGCAATGCAAAGATAAATACACTGTTGGGGTTTTATTCAATTCTATAAGGCCTTAAATTATTTGTTTCAGTGAACATAATCTAATATTTAATTTCTTTGTGTAAAAATATCTAAGTATCTTCAAATGACTTGTGACCTAAATGGAAAGATAAAGTGGTGTTATGGGTTTATCTTTTATGGTTTCCAAGCTATAAAAACATTTTTAATTTCTGTATTTGAAATTTCTGTGCATGTGAAATGTCACCTGTCATCTACTACCATTAATAGAATCATGAATGTCTCTTTAGTGCTCACCAAACTTGGAAATACATCTAGGTGATGGAGATGTACTAGAAGTTGCTTTCATTAGCTGCCATTGCAGGGTCATTTTGGAGAGAGTTTTGACATAGGTATCCTTTGAGATTAATATTAATGTTGTATGTTTCTTATCAAATTAATTTTTATTAGGTTACTAATTTATAGGAATAATTCAACATTTGAAGATGTAGTTGGAAAGTAAGAAATAACTATAAACAGCAGAACTTCATTGGTAGTCTGTTGGTATAAAGCACTTCCTAGTAACCTGGTGGGAATGAGATTGCCTGCTTAGTTTCCTTAATTGTCTTGCAGTATAGCTCAGTGTAGAACACACTACAAGTTCACAGATTTTGATGTCACAATTTATTTTTAGCATTCCCTATAGCTGTGAGAGAATATTTAATGTTTTACTCTGAATACAATAAATTTCATGCTGTAGTCTTGGTTTCCATATGCCAGTTCAGAAGTAGTTTAGAATCTCCATCACTCTGGAACTGTCCCCAGAACCCCGCAGTGTGAGAAGTAAGAGAATTATGAAAAAGATATAAAGAATTGCAGGGCTATACCTTGCCTGATCTACAACTGTAGCTTGGAGGTATAGCCTGCTGTGTTTTGGGATGTTTAAGTTCAGTTAACTACCAGCGTAGTTGTAATACAGAAAACCAGCTCCTATTGCCTTGTTTTTGTTACCTGAAACTGTTTAATAAGCAAAACAGGATTGAATAAAAAATACTATTCACATTTTAAAAGCTTTTTTGGACAGCAAATGTTAAAATCTGAGCTTGTTTTAGTGATGAAACATTTCATGTATTCTTGTATATTGTAAAGGTCTTCAAAGCAGTGTACCCAAGTCTTAAAGATGAAAAGTACTTGCAGAATGCAGTGATCAGTGAAGTTATTTTCACAGCCCAAATCATTAAGCACCGTTTAATGTCAATACGTGAGGAGTACAGTGATGATCCTGAGAGAGAATCCAAATTCCAACCTTCAATGGACTGTTTTTCAGACTATCTTGGAAAACTGGTTGTTGAAAAACACATGGAACCATTTATCAGTGGAAATGAGGTTTACATACCTCTTGCAACAATCTTTTCTTTTCCCAAAGTGAATCGCCTTTGTGGTACCTTTGAGAAGTTATGCAAGCTTATTGCTGGCAAGGTCACACTGAGTAGTGATGGCTCTGCTGTGATGTTCAGTATTGAGCATGAAGAGAATTAGATCTTACACAAAGTCCAGTTGAAGTAATGAAAGTTTTTTTTTAAAGCTGTCAGATGCAATGTGTTCTGTATGCTAAGTAGACTACAAAATATTTTCTAACCTTCCATTGGTGGTCTTTATTTGTCAGCATCTCTCATTGAGTGAAGGTGAGTGCTTCTGACAAAGGCAGCAGTAACTCCTAGGGGTTTCAATTAGAGTATCAGGAGCTAAAAGGAAATAATTCCTAAGAAGAAAATTAAGTATTTCTGTTAGCTTTCTATTGCTTTATTGTAGCTATCATTACTAGATTATTTCTAGTAGGCTCTCGTTAGCTTCAAGGATAGTTTGTTTTGCCATCTACTGTGTTGTGCTGAATAATGTGAGTCAGACCTAAGTTTAGGGCAAGTTTTTTCTTAATTTCGACAAAATTTATAGATGCCTTTTTCAAGATGAGTACATACTCAGCCTTGATGAAAACCAAATGTTGTTCAGCTGAATTGAAATATGAAACTATCATCTTTGTTCTGTTTTTGAAAAAAAAATTCAAAAAATTAAAGAACTGCAGTAATTGTGAATGCTAACCTGGCTCTGAAAAAATTTCTCTTGTTTTCATGTGCAGCTGCTGTTCAAAACTGTAAAATCCAAATAGAATAGATGGAAAAAAATTAGTAAGAACAAAACTCCACAACACAACCAAAAAACCCCTCCATCATCAAAAAAAAGAGTGCAGGATCCTGAATGTAAGGGAAATAATGTGGATATCTATTGTTTGGTTATGGTCAGAATAGTTGAAGAGAACATTTCTGATCAGTGTTGTGAATTAAAAATTTTCCTTCTAGATTAGAAAAAGAATAGGATCTAAATGACACGTTTTCTCAATAATATAGATATCAGTTTGTAATAAACACAAGCAGAAAAGAGCAAAGCATTTAAAAAAGAAGTCCTTAACTGGAAGAGAAACTGAAAATGGATTCAAACTTCCAGTTAAGTTTGTAATTTTTTGCATTAAAAAAAGAGACAATTGTTTAGGAATGGATTCCAAGCTGAAGACATGAGTTTATTGAATGTCTGAGAGATTTGTATTTAAATACAGTTAAAAAAACATATAATCCACCAATACATCCCAAACAGTTTACAACATGGAAGTCTCCAGTATTCATATAACATACTTTACAAAAATGAAAATACAGCACCTGAATGTGAAGGTTATTTTTCACTTACATGATGCACAATTAGATTATCACTTCACAAAGAGTTGTAAGTCAAGTCTGAAGAATAAATTACTAAGATACAGTTTTATGAAAAGCTGTATTTCTATGTCAACTTCCCTATTATTTAAAAGATCTGCTCAGGCAAGAAAATACTGTTTCTAGTAAACAGATTATCTAACAGATGACCATTAGCTATGCTGGTTAACATAAAATGCAATGGGCTATGGAAATTCCCTTGAGAATTACATAAGTAGCTGTACAGTGTTTTTTAAAAGTCTGTTTTGTAGTTTGTTGTTGTTTTCCTAGTAGATGTAAGTAAACTACCATTTAACTACTACTAGTTATAATAGATTTGTCAACAAGTATAGCAGTATCAAGGAGTACTGAAAGCAAAGAATGTATTCAGATTATCAGAAATCTTTTGCTTGCAGTGGGATTTTTTGGTATGAATTAGTTATATAACAGGAAAGAAGACTATAATGTTCTGATAGAGAGTTGTTACTAGCAGTTGAGTAGTTTCTGTGTAAAATTCCTGTGGAGAACAGAAACTGATAATACCACACTTCTAGTAAGAGCAGCTAAAAATAGAATCTTTGTATTAATTCTTTTACCTAATTAGACACTCTAAAGAAATTATAATCAACAGTAGAAATAAAAGTATGCAAGTACCTAAACTGAGAAATAGCTCATATTCATCATATTCAATAGAAGCATTCTAGCTTTGAGAGCTGAAATTTCCTTAAAAATACAAATAAAAATTTAATAATTCTACTATGGATTTCTGGAAAACAAAGTCTGCTTTTCCTAATTTAACCTTTTAAATATGGCCTACTTTTACATCCATAAGGTGTCAAACATCACTCTGAGCAAAATTTGAAGTCTGAGCTTTCAAAAAAGTGGCCGCACTATTTTTATTTATTCCAGGCTGTAACTGATAAACAGTACCACTAAATGTAAAACATTTAAGTAATTTGTGGTTTACAATTACCATTATTTGTTACCCAACACATCCCTTTAAAAATGGATTCTTTCATATTTTCAGTGAAAATTTAAAGAGCTCTTTCTTGCCTGTCAGGCAAATCACTACTTGTGCAAATTTAAATACAGTACATTGACCTAATGTAACAGTGGACAGATAGCAAAAGAAGTGTTCAACAGAGCTGTTGCGCACTAAGACTTTTTCAGTGTGCAGAGTATGTCTACAATAAAGTGCTTCTCTCAACAAGTTATATTAATAATAGTATAGATGTTTACCGAGTTTTAAAGCTTAAATTCCTTAGTAAATGGTTTAATCTCCCTGTACACCCCCAATCCCGCAAGGCACATTCAAAACAGAAGCAAAGCACTGACTGTGAAGGATTAAACTACAATTTAAAAAATTAAATGGTAAACTACTGACTTGGTTTGTAAACAGTACCATCCCATTGAATCTCAATGTTCATGCATTATCTTAGTGAGTTTCTGCGGGAGCAGCTGCTGAACTCCAGATTTAACAATCAAGGCAGCTTTCTTGATAAAACACTACTGTGCCTTAGTGTTTTGGTGTGGAATCACACTTGTTTCATCACTTGAACAAAAAAAAAGCCACATTTGATATATTTAAACCTGTATCCTTGTTAATGTTAATTTACAGTTAACATAACTGATCAGTGGCTGGTTTAGATCTATTTAGTTTTGGGGGTTTGTTTCAAATGTACATGGTGTTCATTTCTTCTATTGAACGTTACAATGAAGTTCTACTCAGTACTCTTACGCTTTTAGTTATGCTATAGGTGGCCTGTTTTTCTGGAAGCCATAACTTTGACCTGATAAAAGCTGACTTGAGAGGAGTGATTAGCTTTTGTAAAAATAAAATAGCATGTAGGATAAAATTCGGTAATTACTTTTTTCTGGTTCTTTTAAGACCAACTTTCAGAAGTTTCTTTAGAAACAACATTACAAACAAAGTCCATCATCACAAGTGATCTCACATATAAAATATTGAAATGGGACATGCTTCCACAGATGTTTCACAGAAATTAAGTAATTCCACTAACATCAGACAGAGCTTACAAAAATGGTCCAAGTGCTCTCACAAGGTACACAGCTAAACATTGCCTTCCTACCACAGATGATGCTCTATGAGCAAGAGGCATTCCACTACTTTTCAGAAAAAGATCACATTGAGTTCATTTTGTCTTTCTCAGCTCTTACAGCAAACAGTACCAGAAGTATCAACATCAGAGCTCCAAGTTTTCCTCATTTGACATTCCAGTTTAGCGTTTTATTACCACCTGCTCATATGCTCCAGATCCTACTCTGAAAGTTTGAAAAAAGTTAGTTCAATGTCAATTTAAATGAAAGCTAAGTAGCAAGTATCACATATCAGCAAGTGCATTGTTTAAACAACCCAAACAACAGCCCGCCCAAAAAAACTCCAACAAAACCTCTCCAACCAAACAGCAAATATCAAACTAGCTAAATGTGAAGGATAGAAAACATTCATCATTATTATGCCAACGAGTCACCTACACTTTAATGCATTAAAGAGATTTTGTTGTACTACAGTCAAAATTAGCAAAAAGTAATGTTACTGAACAGAAGTTACTGGTGGACTTCACTAGAATTTCTTAAATGTCATATTTAGGGTACCCATCCCCATAGCTGTATTATATACAGCTTATATTCTTTATATACATTTATACATAAATAGATCTATCTGCCTAAAAAACCCAGAAACTGATTGTCACATTAAGGTACAAGAAGAACATCTTCAGTCTTTTGTTCACTCTGAATTGTAAACAAAAGTCTCTCACCTCCCACATGACTGCTCACAGTGGGTGGTTTTCCACAACAAATTGCAGTACTATGTAAAAAATTAATACAGCAAGCTCTGCCTTAGTACAGTCTTGTGCCTGGACTATTTTAGCAGCTGCATTAGGACAGATCTCTGTGTGCTACAGGAGTGTGTTCTGTACCCATTCATGTGATCCAAGAGAGATATTGGTGTGCCCAGTTTGCAGATGAGTCAAGGAATTATCTTTTAATCATAGTATTACTTACACATATAAAATGCAGTTATCTTATGACTTTCAATATATTATCAACTGCCTTTATACCCAAGTTCATACTAATTGCTGAAGTACTGCAATGAGGCTGTTCTGTTTTCAGCTAAAAACATTGAGTTACATAGGACTGCAGAAACACATTAGAGCATTAGAGTATTATTCTTGCCTAGTTTTCATGCTTTCTCATCTGAAGAATAACACATTCAGGTCAAGTCATGTATCAGGGTATTTTGAGCAGGTTTAGAGAAGAAAAAAAAGTCTGATTCTAAGTGACAAGATAATCTGAAGAAGATTATCAAAAGAAACACTTTAGGGCTGCAAATAGTTGAAAGATGAACAAACCATTGAAACAAATAATGTAGCAAATGGAAACAGGATTTGTGAGAAAAACTAAACTGAAGAAAATAAGGCTTGTTATCAGGAAGATGTAACAGTTTGATACTGTAAAGGCAGATGTGTAAAACACTTAAAATTTTCTTCCCACTCCAGAGTAACATAATAAGGCTGTAGAGCTCCCATTTGAAACTGGTGTCTGTTTCCTGTGTCCATACTGAAACATTGCTTTTATCTGAAAACCCTGGAACTGAGACTCTTCAGAAACTCTGAAAGTTACAATTATGACTGACACATCAGTTCTGTTTTGGAACTAATCTATATGTCCTATTTTAAAAACTGACAATCTAGCTCTTTTAGTGCTTTTAAATGATACAGAATAGAAAGATACAAAGGTCAAGAATGTAGATACAGGATAATTGCTGTATAAGTGCATTTTTATTTAGTATTGCCTATGGATTAGTTCAGGCTACATACCTGTTAGGTAGATGGTGGCTTCCAAAAGAAGTGCTTCCACCAGGGCCCACAAATAATCTTAAACCTTCTTCTAAAAGGCAAACGAATTAAAATATGTTAGCTTTCGTTAACGTTGCCCTAACTAAATCTAAGTCATTTTAAATCTACCCGTTTTGTAGCTGATACTTTCAGATGCAAATACTTTAGGTAATGAAGAACCAACTCCTACATGGTGTAGGTTGGAAGAAGTACCTTTGTCATAGATTTGCACCTGCTCTTTTAGGCTTAAAGTAATCATCTGGGAAAGCTCCCTGAGTCATGTAAGGGTATTTTCAATTTCTGGTAGATAAGATGAAGTAGAAAATGTTGCACAGTCCTTACAACTACAGACAACAGGGACTGTGAAGAGAGTGGGTTTTCCTAAGGCCTATAATGTACATCAATTTTCCCTAAGCTTCCTTACTTAGCTCCATACCTTCTGCACTTGAGTCTAAACTGAAGTCTTGACTCTGGAGTATTTTTTCAACTATATCATCAGCATCAACTCTAGTAGCATCAACCCTCTTCAGCTGTGACTCCACAGAGTCCTGCTTTACAGGGTGTCTGCAAAAATAAATATATTTAGGGCTCTTACATATGATAAAGTAATTTATTTGTGCTGGATAAGGCATTCAGATTAAGTGTACCTGCATTGTTTTTCTGGTGGTGCATCTTCAACAGATGTATCAATATCAGTTTCAGTTACTTTTGTCTCTGACTCTTCACATGGCTCTAGAATACTTCCAGTTCCTGTTGAGGTACTTCCCACTGAGGTACTCCCCACTGAGGTGTTTCTCCTGTGGCAGAGTTCAGACAGACTGGATGATCTAGAGTGACATGTGCTATATCCTGTTGGGAAAATGCAACAGAGATGGGTTAGGTATGTTCTTGACAGGCAAGGTTCATCCTGAAAGCAGAACTTGTGTTTTGTCTTCTTATAAAGGGACTTTTAAAAGCCCGATGAATATTGGCTAGACAACTGACTTCAGGTTTTGTATTCTAGCACCTGCCATTTTCTTTTTGTTCCAAGTAGCTCCTGATTATATCAGAACAATTAGAATGTCAAATATTTTTAGCCCCTTTTAGAGCTAAGTCTCCATTTTTTTACTCATGGAAGAGGTAAAAATCTCATTCAGATATGTTAATTGGAAGGAACAAAGGCAAAAAGCTGTCTTTTATCCAAAGAGCTAATCCAGTGAATCCAAAAAATTTTAAGAGGGAAAAAATGTTACCCTTGCCACACCTGAAACTCCTAGGAAAAAGCTTTCAACCCAAACCCTTTCTAAAACAGAGTAAACTTTTTTCCACTGTCTAAGCCTGTGAAAGAGAAATAATCCCCAACAACTCATAACAAACTTGAGAACAGCTACCTGACAGTTTTGATTGCTGACTTGCATAGCTTGATGTTCTGGAATGTCCACATGCACCAAGTTCATCTGGGACTGAGGCACTCTTCGATGAGACGTCTGCAACATATGCAAGTCAGACAGTGTTCCTAAGGGCAGCTTTATTGCTACTTTGCCTGTAATCTTGATTAGATTCAAAAGTCACATTTCCCAGAGGGATTAGAGACTTGACACTTATTTTCTACAAACCTTTTGGAGACTCAAGTGCTGCAAAAATACCAGGCATGTTATTGAATATGTTACAGTCTTGAAAAAATAAAAATCATAATATGTATCTGAGCAAAACATAGAGTACCATTGGGTTAGATGGATTTGTATGAAATGTAGATATAGATTTGTCTAGTGTCAATATTAAAGAGATGACCTTTCTTTCTCCAGTATCATAGTAGAACATTGTGCCAGATGTTTCCTGTCTGAAAAGCTAACCTACTTAAAAACTTCAGCTGTGTTTGAAACAGAAACTCACAAGCCATGTAAGAAGGTTCCTTTGCAGGCCAGCTGTCAGCATCCCTTTCAAATTTGAAGCATTTTGAACCTCTTGAAACTATGAGGCCAGTTATAAAAGCATTGAAAAATTAAGAGCATAATTCTATACCTGCTATACCCAGATGTGCTACTTGTAAGTTTTCTCCACCTTTCCTGTCTTCATGCAAAGACTCTGATTCTCCAGCAATTGCTATAGATGTTGCTGTGGAAGGAGGCCTGGAAGAAAAAGGTGGTTAAGGTTTGCTGTACTTCTGTTGTATCCCTCCAAAATTATCAGCACATAGTTTTCCTTTCAAATATGTTGTCATAATTCATACTGTGCATCAAGTTAACAGACCTACAATTTTTTTTGGGAACATGCTGCCTAGTCTCCTGTTGAAGGAAATGAAGAAAAATAACCTTTTGCTGTTGATATTAAGGACATTTTACAGAATCAATCTGCTTAGCCCTCAGGCTTCTGGAGTTCTTGGGAAAGGCTTTTCCTTTCCTGATGATTGGTGGAGTGATATGTCTTTAATTTTAAGTTGTTTCTTTTTTTTTAAGTGTATGAATCAGAACGGCTTACATGCAAAGAATATATGCAATTCAGTACTTGATGGAATACATGGTGGTAAGTTAAAAAAAACCAATGTGCCCAACAGTTGGCCAAGTTGGCTTCTGTGCTGTGACACACTCCTGGCTTTGTTTCATCTGTCATAGGACATGAAATGATTCTGGGCTGATAACTCTCCCAGATCCTAATAAAGGGGCCTATCTCCATGTATTGCCCTCTAAATTTTACTTTCTACAACATGTATGACATAGTTTAAATTTTAGTTCAATATTAAAGCTTTTAATAAAGCTCAAGTGCTTGTTTGAGTTAATAACAAGACCCAAAAGAGATCTTATTAAATTAATAAACCTCTAAGTTTGTGTTTTGCTAGCGCAGAGGAAACTAATTAGAAAATTATAAAGCACAAGCAATTTCTTGCAATCAAATACAACCAAAATAGATATCAAGATGTTACCTACAGTTTTTTTTTAATGCTTTGTTATTTTCTACTTTGGGAACAGACTGTTGTTCTGCATACAAATGGGTATTTGTTGACATTTTTAGATTTGACTTAGTCAATACATTAGTCACTGCCTTCATGTAGTGAAGGGAAAGAGAAAGTGAGAAAGAGAGGGAGGGAGGGAGGGAAGGAGAAGAGAGAGGGAGAAGCACTTCTAGAAATATAGTGCCTGTGTGATTTAACTGCATAACATACTTTTGAAAGCAAGAACTAAATAGTTTCTAGGATGTCTTCCCAGATCAAACACCAAGCCTTCTAGGCTTCTTCATAAAATATGTAGTTGATGCCAGATTGTGAAACTGTTTTAAGGTTTATTTTTCCTTTTACAAAGGACATCTGGGTTATATAAATTTTTTGTTCTGTTTGAATTGAAAGTTTATGTTCCAGGAAATGGTTATATCACCAGTTTGGAAGAAAATACCAAGTCCGAGTAAGATTTTTTTCTCTAGGAATCCAGAAAGCTATTTAGGTACTTACTTCAACTCCTTCAGTACTAGGCAGTAAAAAAACAAATACATTGCTTTGTTAGTATCCAAGACTAATTATTAGCTGCCTTTGAGGAATTGTTTATCAGTTCCAGTGATGTATTTGTTAGTAGGTCTGACTCTAAAGTAAATCTGCTAAAGTTGTTCTGAAGTAAAAGAGGTGCTAAGTAACTAGGGATACAGAAAAGTTTTGCCCAATGAGACAAATTCATATAATATCCTCTGGCTATTTATTCAGTAAACACAAGATGAGATTCTACAGTGTTCAGTGTTGTATTCTCTTCATTAAAGGTTAGTGGAAGAGAAAAGAAGGGGGTGCAAGGGGACACTGAAGAGTTCTGTGGTGAATCACCTAAGCTAGACTGGTACAAAACCACAGCACAACTATTACACTTCCTTAACTACAGATTAAGGACAACAAGGCCAAAGGATCTTCAATCTATAGCAGTGAATTTTCCTAGCTACCTGCCCCTCAGATGTTACCTCTTGCATCTTTTACTGTGCTGAATAATGTCTTTGCTAACTAAATACCTGTAAGTGCTTTCTCTTGCACTATGTCATATCACACTTCTGTTGTTTTTTGGGGTTTTTTTGCAAATTAATATTTCAAACTCATATGAGACTTGTGAATAAAAGGTAAAGGAGCGTATTTTCCAGACACAAGTATTAGTCAGATCAGCCTGTACCAAGTATATTTATATAAGGTTGCTGCAGGAACAGTTTCCCTGAAGTGATTTTTTTTTTACATTACAAATGTACAGGTGAGTATTCTGTGCTTGATACTAAGTACCTAACAGCAAGAACTAGGACACTTCTACTAGCAATTTTACAACATTAGTCAGTATTCTGCTACCATTCCATTTTTTGTGGACTTTTTTTTTTTTTTGTAAATACTGTTGCCAGATTGGAGAGATGTAAAAACACAGATTAGAAATGTAATTCTCGACATGGAATGTACAATCAAAACACCACCCCACAGAGATTTTTTTTAAAACTTACGTTTTAAAGCACGGGTCTCCAGACATCAACTGCATGTTGATCAAAACCTACACATTAAGAAAATCCACCATAAGAAAAAAAACCAACTGTCTGTGATACACATGGTCATGTAAGTAAGTTATATTTGCCACAAATATAACTATATATGTTGTATTTAAGGAAAATAAAATGCCATCATCACCCATGCAAATAAAAACAGTCGGGCAAAAACCATTTTTTTTCTTAGGCATACAAACAACACAAAATACCATTTAGAGTAACATAGTTACACATACAAGATTCTGAAAAAGATATATATATCAAGGAGAATCTTAGAATTATTAATAATTAAGATGGCTTCAAGGGAAAAACAGAGCCAAGAAACATAAAACCTGAATGAGCACACAGAGCATTGTTTAGACCAGTGGGTGCTGAAGTATGTTCTTTGCTGAAGGTGTTCAGCAAACTTCTGGCTCTCAGGGCAGGTTGTGCTAACATCAGAGACAGCAAAAACACACAGGGTAAATAAGCCATAGGATACAGTGCATTGAAGGCTTAGGCAGGTCAAAGCCATCAATTTAGGACCTGCATATCTAGGTCAAAGCCATCAATTATAAGTGTTCTGGACAGTCTGTGACTGTCAGATCAGAAAGCCCATTCACTGACTGGATACTGAATAATGTGGAAAATTAATCCCAGTGTCTCATTATGAAAAGATTTTTTTTTTCCTAAATTACCTGAAACAATCTCAATGGAATTATTTTCAGGTTTGAACAGCTCATTCAGTTTTTTTAACTCCCTGGACTAAGGGAAGAGAATGTCAGGGTGGATGTTTTGCAAGAATTCTCCCCAGCTGTTACAGTGATTACTACTAAGTAGAAAACAGGAAAATCCCAGGAGTCATGGAGGTATTGAAGGTGGCTTGTACATAAATAAGCCAATTAATAGATTCATTCTCAGAAAGATGCACAGAAAGTTGCCCAGTCTTGAAGATATCATATATTAACTTGTTCATTTTTCAGCTCCCCTTAGACTAAGAACATGTTTTAAAAGAGTTTCTTTTACAGCTCTCCAGCTCCATTTCAAAGATAGGACAAATTATATTTTTGGCTGTGTGGATTTTAATGATTGTCTCTAAACAACACTTTTGGTTTTACTTCAAATAGCTTTCTTTCCAGAAAGAGGTTCAGCAAGTAAGTTTTAAATTTCATTAAGTGCTTAAAAATAGCACTTGTTCTCTGCTTTATTGCTTTAAGTATGATAAAGAAATTACTTTGAGAATGGAGTTGTCTTGTCTTGTATTTTTGGTATCGTAACCTTCCAGTAAACAGCGACGAGTGGTATTTCCCGATCCAGCAAACTCTGCTAGATTTAGATCTGCAAATCCCAGCTGTTAAGAGAAAATGACAATTAGTAGTAAGCATTTGGCTAAATGAAGGTACTTGCTAATTACACATTAAGTACCACTCAATAGCAGTTTTTTTCAAATATGTGTAAGAGAATGCCTGTTAAAGGGAATGGACTGAGGCAAAAAGCAGAAAACAAACCCAGAATGTAAAATTCAGCATAGTTCTATTTTAAGTTAAAAATTTAAAGTGCCAAGAGAAAAAAAGAATGAGGAGACTTTTCTTTATTTTTTAATGTAAATGTTTACTTTTACTAACTGTTTCCACATACCAGCCTGAAAGAAAAAATGTTTTAGTGGTATAACATTGTTACATACTTATTAAACACACTGATTGAAAGTTCCAACAGCACTGTGTCACTATAATGCACATTATGAAGTCATGGGTATTAAGTAGTATTCTGGAATTACTTTAAAAGTGCAGGAAATGGCAAGAAAGAAAAGCTTATCTGTAGGCAAAATTAGCTATGTCTCAATTTACCTTTGCATATGCCTTTCCTCCTTTTAATTCCTAAAAAAAAAAAAAAAAGGAAAAAAGACACACCATTAAGCCATTAAATATACCGACTCAGGATTTTTCTTTTTTTTTTTTTAGAAAAGCAGGTATTAATCTTTATTTTAAAATACCTTCCCACACTTTGCTAGACTATGCTGCTGTCTTTTAGACCTTAATCACAATGCCTTTGGAGCAGGCCAGCAAGACACTTGTCTTGGTGAGAGGAACGGCAAGTGCCTGATGCCAGCTGGCATTGGGCTTTTACAAGGTCTGGCCCCAAAGCAAAATGCTTTGTGCTGCAAAATTCTGGTACTTAGCACAGTTCAGGTGTCTAAGCTTACTGCTGCTTGCTGGAAGTGTCAATCAAGAGCTAACTTTCTAAACACTGAAGAGAAGTTCCTTTGCTGCCCTGCTGGAAAAAGGGTTTTCTTCAATAAAAACATAAAATCCCCATAAATTAGTCAAAGTAAAGTAAGTAATAAGATTACTACAAAATTTTGACTAAAGGAATACCTGATGTGATTGCACTAAAATTTGCTTTATGAAGTTTATCAGACATTCAAAAATAAAACAAAACACAAAGGAAGAATGAGCAATGAAATGAGGGCAGAGGGGGAAAAGCTGCTTACCTTCCTTACAGACACCCTGCAAGTGCAAGTATCCAGAATCCCTGTTGTGGCACTGGCACTGATCTTACACATAAAGAAGAACTTTTTCTTCCAGCGGACACAATTTGCCTGTACTACTTCCCTGCAAGTAGAGGGCATATGCTCAGTGTTAGTTGCACATACATTCAGAACCATACACTGCAATAAGACAGCTCAAGAACAAACACTGATTCCACTCTTTGCAGCGTGGCCACTTCATGTAAATTCTGGTCCAAGGCCTGAATAATAATAATAACCCCCCATTCTGCTCTTAGCAGTGTATGACTAATAACTATTTCAAACCTTGAACACAGTATTAGACCTCCAGAAGAGTTCAACAGCCATGTGTTTTTGCAGATGAATGAGAGTATCATTTCTGCAGTTTGCTTCAGGAGAGTCTTCCTGAACATCAGCTCCCAGGCACTGTCTCCCAAGGTGCTGAACTTTGCAATGTGCACAAGATAGCATCTCTGACAAGTAGTTTTTCAGTTCAGAGAAAAGGAGCATGATAGAAGCAAAACTACATAAATTTGAGGCCTGGAGAAGTAGAAAGGAGATGATGTGCAATAACCAGACACAAAGTAATGCCCTTGGGGCAAATGAGAATTGCAGCTACTGTGAGTTTGCCATTTGAGAGCAAAGTAAGCTGACACATCTGAAGGGATCTGTTTCTCACAGGGGGTAACAATAATGACAGGATGATGCAGTGACAAAAAGGCAGGATATAGGATGCTTTCTGTTATTGATCTAATTTTATAAGACTCAGAACACATTCTGTTTGGCTAATTCTAACCAAGAACAGACTCCAAAATGAACAGGCACAGGGAGGATGACTAGAAATTTTAAAAGAAAGAAAAAAAAATACAGTGGTGATTCAAACACTTGAGAGACCAAATAACTTTTAAGTCAAATGAGAAGTGGTTAAGACCAAAATAAAGCATAATCAAACATCCATCCATTTAAAACTGAAATTTAGAATGCCTGAAACTACAGAGCAAGTTTCTGTAACAGCTTTCAAATAAGAGAAGTAGATGCATAAAAAGTTTTTACTGCATTTTACAACAATTTTGGCCAGTTTGTCACTAACAGGGGGCATAAGGACTGTGATTCTGAGGCCTTGCCTCAATAATCAAAAGTTTCTAGCTCCATGTTTCTAAATTCACAACTTGTAACTGTGAAGAAACTTTGAACTGTGAAGATAATTTCTTCCATCAGTCTAACCACTGAAGTACCATCTTCACATATAAAAATATTTCTCCTTTTTCCTTTTTCATTTTCCTAATACATACATTCCTATGTTTTATACTAACTTCTGACAGCAGCTTCTTATTGAAGAAGCAATTTGAAGTCTTTAGCAGATAGAATCTGTGGTTCTGAAGAAGCTGGAGCCAGAGTTCATCATGTGTATAGAAAAACTAAGAATTGCAGGGCGTTCACAAAAGCTCCCTTTGCTGTGCTAGTGAGACTGCCAGCTCCAGGGTTCACTGTCCCTGACTTCCTAAGGTAGGAATAAATCAGTCAGCCTAAAATGAGTCAGTGTAATGACCACAACAGACTAACAGATTCTGATGATACAACACTGAGTCACATTCAAGCATGTGACCTAAAAGGAACATGCTCTGTAAACACCATGATCTACTCTTTATCTGGGATGTTTTACATTGCACACTTTCCTGTACTGTGGGGAAAAAAATAATCCCATCCTGCTGTCATGTGAGTTATTTAAATACATTAAAGAACCAGAATTCAAAAAAGGCAAATTACAAATACTTAAATCTCTATTGAACCAGGCTCAGACAAGAAGACATCACATAAAATACACCCTTAAAAGGCATAATTGATAACTGCTAACATTTCTGACATATAGAGCAGTGCCACTAAACTGAAAGGGTTCACTTGTCATCCATAAAGGTTAGAAAAATCTCATTACATCTGTTTTTTACAGAAGTAGGACACCAGCCATCATTATCCTTCCCACGCTTTCCTTGTCACCCAGGATACCACTGGCTCTACTAATAACAGCATCACTTCTGCTGCTTCATCATTTCACTAAGTTCTTGTAGTGTTTTTGCTTCTGTAACATTTCCAGTTAGTAATAATGATACTCTTTTCCACTACAAAACTGTTTTTGTAAACTCATAAAGTCAAAGTGATGTGCCAAGATCTTTGTACTACTTGGTATAACGGTTCAAATTGTTTATGCTTCTCAGAACAGCCTTCTGCCTCTACAGCAAAGTCAAAGCAGCTGCACATTCTACAGTTAGAGTGTTCCAGACATCACTCACATTGTAGCAAAAGATAATGCAGTGAACATTAAACATATTTTAGCTTGTAAATGCAAGATAAATGTAACATCTGCTCGAGAAATGTAAGTATCCTTAAAGCTTTTACGGATTTTGAATTTATTTCAACATACCAATACTACTATATGGGTATAATGGTTCAAGTAAGAAAGATTGCACAAAACCACTCTGCTTTTAATACTCAGTTCATTCATATCACAGGCCAGGATTTACAAACAAGAAGTAGAAGTGGCAGTAAAAAGGCTTCAGTTGCGGATACCGATGATCTAGTTTTTATAAAAATAAAATCAAATAAAACCAGGAATTCTCCTTCCTTCTCATAAGGATGTCAGAGAAAAAGTTTCTTTTACTGGCATATAAACCACAAGATATTTGAAAAATTTGTACACAATTAAAAAAACACAAACAAAACAAACAAAAAAAAAATCCCACAAAAAACCCACAACCCAGCCAACTATCCCTATTCCCACTAAACAGTTCCTCTAATTCCACTACATAAAAGAAAAAAATTGAAGTATTTTAATTCTGGAAATGTTTTAGTAAAGAGAAGTACTGTCTAGCTATTTCCATCATGCTGAAAAAAGATCAAATAATCAGAACATTTAACTTCAACAGTAACATCTAAGTTTATAAGATTCTTAATTAAGTGCAAGGCCTTTAGAAAATAAACGGCTGTATTGATTGGCTGCTATGGAAATGGACCCAGATAACTTCTGGCAGCTGTGCTGCTGCTGCAGGCACACTGGGGAGAGCTTTCCATTCTGAGTCAGTTTCCTATGAGCCTCCCGGTCACTTTACCACATGCTAAGCAAAACCAGTTGTTTTCTTAATCAAAAGGTATCTTAGTTACCAAGATAAACTGGAATACATAGTAGGCTGTAGTGCTTTGGTGTAATTGAAAAAATGCTGTCAGTAGTATGTAACCAAGAATTAATTCAATGAACAGATTCTGTAAGATAAAACAACTCCAAAGTATAGTTTGTTACCATCACTGTTTTTTCTGTGAGGGACAGTTTCACATTGATTCAATTTCAAATGTAATATTTGAACCGTAAACAGGTCCTTATTTGTAGATGTTTTGTATGCTATACACAATTGCCACTTAAAATGTTGAATAAAAATACTGGCTTTTTCTTCTGACACACAACAGAGAAAAAAAAGTAAACTCAAATAACGGACAATAAATCCTAATCCAGTCACCTCCTCATCTTAAATTGTTAACAAGTGATGGACTTTTTTTTAAGGTGTTTATGTTCATCCAATTGTTTGTTAATTTCCACTTGGATAAAATCTGTGAATAATGGCTTGTTCCAGCAAATAGCCACAAACGGAAAAATAAATCACTTTTAAGGACCTTCAGTATCATGGGGAAAATCCCTTCCTGCTAAATGGAAAAGCTTTAGCATGAGAGGCTCTGAAATAAAGAGGACAAAACTCCTTGTGGACATTTACCGAAAGACTGTGTTCCATTAATCAGAAAATTTACTCAAGATTTTATCTGAGTTATTCTACACAGCCTCTTAGGATCTTTAGCCAGATGGGGATGATTATGTTAAACTGCTCGTGTTTGTAGTGCAATTATTTTAGATTTATTGGTCACCAGAGCAACAATAAATTGGGATAATTTTGTTTTAAGATGCCATTAATTCTTTATATCCGATTATGTTCACATGAAAATACTTCCAGAACTACTTTTGGATTCAACTGGGTCAGTACACTTCTTTATGTCAAAGAAAGTAGTGTTTGCTAATGCATCTTACAGCAAGTGAACAGAACATGATTTATCTACTCACTATAAATACTCTGAAAAAATAGCTTTTTCACTACATGAGGTAAATGAGAATATTATTATTCTCTTTTAAAGCTGGTAATTTGATGAGAGAGTCACCTAAGTTTTGCTTATTTTAGAAGATCTCGCATGTTGATAAGATGACCTGAGAGAAGTGAGGCTGCTGCAGCTGCGCTCCTCAGGTGCGAGCAGCAGTGAGGCTGCAGAGGTGTTCCTGGGAAGCCCCCCCAGCACACACAGCCAGCCCACACCGACAGCCTCAGCCCTCCCCTCGGGCTGAGGGGGACAGACTAGACACATGCTAGACATGTACATAGAGACACATCTATGGCTCCCAGGCTATCCCAGCCGCTCCACGGTGCAGCTCCATCCCTGAGTGCATTTGCTCCAGGTGCTGGCACCACAGGCACAGGGATCTCTGACTGCTGGGCCCACCCCTGTGGCTGGCATTTGCTGTAACCCATCTGGACTCTCCTGGTGTTGGCACCCAAGTGCTCTGGCCCACAATCCCAGGGCAGCTGCTGGCACAGTGGACACACAGGACCTCGTGATCCACAATCCCACTCCCATGGCCTGTGCTCGCTCTGGCCTCTCCTCTTGCTGGCAGCCCTGTGACACTCTTGACTCCAGTTGCTGGCACTCAGACATCCCCCACCCCACAACACACACTGAACAGACAGCCCTTGCCCAAGAAAGAGCCACAATGTACTTCAATAGGAAGATACAGCAGACATTACTAACTAGAAATGGATTAGACAAACAAGCAACCAACCAGCAAACTATCTACATCCAACTGGTCCTTTATCCCCTTAACTCCTCATCTTTGTTCCTCTTCAAATTCATCCCTTCTTCCATCTTTAGTTCCTCCCCAAATTATCCCATAATAAGTCTTTTCCCTTGTATCCCATGATGTGTCTCATAGGCAGCAACCCTCCTCAGTACAAAACACACTTTAGATTTAGTTCAATGTGATGGGTCTCCTGGGACAGCCCTGGGAGGGGCCCAGAGAGGGTGCCCTCTTGTCCAAGCCCATGATTTCAGTTCCCCAGCTGCCTGTGTGTCCCTGGGCTTGTGTAGATGGGCTTTGATTGCCTGATGGTTCCTGTGACAGGACTGGGAATAGCTGGAGCTGGGTATTATTTTAGGCCCTCCACCCTCCCCTGCCTTTGCTGACTGCACTTACTTGTGGGTGTGCAAATGGCTTTCTATCACCTGAAGCTTCTTTTGATTAACCCCTCTGTGAATAAAGTCAATACAGGTGGCTCTGTCCTTCTGATAAAAATACAGTATTTAACAGACTGGAGTTACTTTTAGTGTAGTAAATAGTCTTCTAAAATGGAAGAAATATCCCATTCATATAGGTATTTTATATATATACTTTTTTATATATCTAACATATTTCTTCTACAGAAAGATGGAACACCTAACAAAGGCCAGTGTCATGATCCTATCTTACAGAGACAGGAATTAAAGCATTAACCTACAATCTAACAGTGTAGCCACACTATCAGTGGCTTCAGGTTTGGGTACTTTAAGGTTCAACCTTTCCTAGGCTATTTTTAGGATTAGGAAGGTATTATTAGATATAGAGTTCTCATTTATACTATACATTAACACAGAAGAGTTTGGCATACAAGAGACAAATACCTTCTTGCACTCCTCCTACTCAAAATCTACTTCTTTGTAAAATTCATGCAGTGTCATAGTTGAGGGAAAGATACAGATATCCATGCAACAGGGTCCTGGAGCAGTACTAAGCTACACTTTAAATTATTATCCAATAACCAAAATGCCAAATTTAGGCTTCATATAGAAAAGTGCATCACTTGAAGTGCTCAGAGCATGGGCTCCAAAACATATGCTGTAGCATATAATAAGCACATAATAAGCTTATGCAAAGCTTTAATGTATTTCTCTATTCAGGAATAAATTCAGTTTACTTTTCCTTTAATATTCTGTTTTCCCCATGCCTGAGGCATATAAGATGATGCATTTTCTCCAACAAGAGCATTTTTTTCCTAAGCATTGCTAAAAAATTGAACAAAACAAGTCATTTACAACAGAGCTTCATTGGTTCACAAATTTCAGGACTAAGCAAACAGCTGGCTCTGCCAGAAGAGCTCCACTTGTTCACAGTGCACAGGTCCCCAGTTAATTTGCTGTTAGTACGTGCAAAATTCGAACAGAGTAATCATTTTCTATTCCACGTGTTTTTACTCAGAATAAAAAAGATCACATTTTTAACTAGCAGCATTTCATGTCAACAACTTCTTATAAAATATATATAATTTGATTGTGGATGAGAAACTGCTGGTTACAGGCAAATGCAGAGACCTAGAAGAGAATTAGCACTGTGAAGGGAAAACTGCGTTAAAAGACTATAGTCAGCAAGTCAGAGGAAATTGAACATTTGAGACTGTATCTGCAGCAGCATGTTGGAGCCTTCTTGGCAGAAGACTGATGAACTGAAGCAAGTCCAGGGGGTGTGAGATGAGGTTATGGAGTCAGAGATGAATTCTTCTTTGATGCAGGAGAATTTGGAAACACAGGATTTTTACAATCTGATAATGAGGTGAAGGAAGATCTAATTGCCATCTACAGCCATCTCTATAAAGTCAGAAGATGGAGCAGGTATTTCTTAGTGGGCAACAGAGAAAGGAAGAGAGGCAAAACCAAGGTAAATTCCAGTAAAATAAGGGAAAAAATATTCACAATAAAAGTGGTGAACAGCAGGGTAGGTTTTCTACAAAAACTGGAATCTCCATTATTGCAGATTTTTCTAAAGCTGACAGGACAAAGCTGTGAGCTTCCTGATCCAACTGAAATTAGTCTTGCTTTCAGCATGCAGCTGGATCTCTAGCATTCCCCTCTCACCCTAAACTATTCCATGAACAGAAATATTCCTTAAAATATGAAGGCAATCAAATGCTATGATGCTTGCAAATGGCAAGTTTGTGGCAGAAAAATACTGTATTCCATGTACTGTGGTTAGGGGAAAAAAACAAACCAACACCAGCTCTTTTAAACCCAAGAGCTAGTTCTGCATGAGCCAGGCATATTAAGCATTCCCACTGCCTCTCCCTCTTCAACAGATGTCTGTCATGTATCTCTTCTCAAATTTTTCTTATCAGTTCTTAGAATTACAGTAACACAAGTCTCCCAACATTGAGCCCTTTTTATATCTGCAATAACCAGTTACACCCCATGCAAAGAGCAGACTGTACAAACATTTTATTTTCCTCTACTGTATCCCAAAGATTAACGCCTTCAAAACTAATATTATATTCTTTACTCCTCTGATTAATTCTTCGCTTTTTTCTCAACCATATTCTTTAAATCAGTTGACTAAATACATTCTACTATAACTATTAGTGGAAGGAGAAGTACAAAGAAACTACATGTTGAAAAAGTTGTTCTTTGTGTAGACAACTTCTCCTTTGTACCTTGTCCTCCCTGCAGAGGACAGGGTCTGAAAGCTGCTTAACCAAGTGTCTCTTAACAGCTGAGGAAACATTAAGTGGACATTCCAGAATCTGAAAAAAAAAGCAGCTACAAAATTGCAAAGCAGGATTTTTATCCCACTGCCAGTAGTCCTTGAAGTACTCGAAAACTTATTTTGTTTCAAGTTCCCAGGTGCAAATCCAGTTACTGCTGAAAAAACTATTAGAAGTAGCATTATCCAGCTCTGAAGACTGTCAGGATTCATACATCATGCAGGAAGATTAGTGATAGGGACAGTGATTCCATGTGACAGGTATGTTTTTATAACAAATGCTGTATTTTAAAAACAGAGAGTTAATTAAGCTGTGTTACTATCAGGAGAGTTTTTGAATAGTCGCAATCAGGAAAATAATGGTAAAAAGACAACTTGAAGAATCCAGTGAGGCAGAAAACCTACTTGCTGGTGTCACATAAAATAGACGTAGTTTTAGACAGTTGAGAAGGAGGTGGCCATGCATCACTAGAAGTAAGAAGTACTTATCTGGCAGGTAAGAAATCAACTTCTACAGAAAACAATTACATGCTTTAGCCTATACCTATTAGGAATAAAAATATATTCATGCATGGTCTCCCAAGACTTCCTCTCAGGACTCAAGAGGGTACATAAAAAAACCCACATTGCTGAAATCCATTGGAAAACAAAACGATTTGATGAAAAACTTACAGCTCTTGGCCACCTTGAATCTCTGTCTGTCACATACAACAATCATAATCAGGTTCTTAGTTTAGAATGTTGTTGTGTAAAAGAAGATAGAAACATCAGCAGTCTAAATTGTCAGAAATCAGATCTGAAAGGAAGGGGAATATGACCAAGCTGAAGGCTGCAGTCAGAAGAACACACCAACCAAGTCCTTTTCCTGAGTTGGGTGCAGCTGGAAACCAAGCTTAAAATGGAAGTAGCAGGCTTACAGCTACTGGAGCCTCAGTCGATAGAGAAGAGCATTGAAAGTACATCCTCAAATCAGATCCTTATTCCCAAAATGTCCTGGATTTCCTCATATTCCATCTGTTCATTTACTGCTGATTGAGCAACAGCTCAGTCTATGAGCCTCAGTTAGCTGCTTTAGGGACCTATTAATTTTTGATTCAGCCTGTCAAAATGAGGGCAGTTGCAGAAAGCCTATACTTGCTAAAAATTTAAATCTACATAAGAAAGGCCACAAATAAATATGCTTAGAATTTAGTCAAGTCTGTACCTTAAAAGAGTATTTTTTTTTCTGTTAAAAACATTCATAGGCATAATTTCTGCCCTAAAATAATCTTGTGTCCTTTCATGGTGCATTAGCCATTATGTGCATACTATTTTATGACCAGGCAGTATAGAGACACAGAGTATCCTGGAATCTGTACAAGTGTTGTGTATTAATGTATCCAATTTCAAAGAGAAAAATCTGATGTCATTGGCCCAGGGAAAGGTAGAAAGATGCCTTGCTACGCAAGAAACCAGGCTTAAGCTAGGAAAGTCTCCTAAATGAAAATGAGGTTTGCTAACATAACTTTGCATACATCCACAGTCTATTGGCTGAAAATCCAGCCTTTATTCTAACATCTAAAACACAATGGTAAAGATCCAGAAGTCATGCTAGAAAGCAATTTCAAAAAGGGGAGGGCAGAAATTACACTGATTGTCAGTTTGCTGAAACAACCAAACTGAGCCACCCGTTTCCACAACACCCTTCAAGGTTTTCCCTGGTTTAGAGTCAAAACTTATAACACATTCATTCTTGCCAGAATTCCAGGGTCCTGCTCTTGCAGAAACTCTCAAACATTTTTCCCAATTTAAACACTGCTGCCACTTGCCTTGTCAATGTCCTTGGATATAAATTATATTTGACACTACCAGATTATTTTAAAACTTGAATATTCTTGTCAGATAATTAAACATTTAGTGTTATAATCCAAAATTTTCTTTTCCTACAGTAAGGATTCACAGACCTCCATAGGGAAGTGTCAAGTAGAAAATTTCTAATTGTAGTTCTAAAAACCCACATGCAAACACAAAAATGCAAAGTGATGTGGTTGCTATTTACACAGCAGCCAGATCTGGCTACTGCATTATACACACTGGTTTCACCTGGTCACAGAATTTCTGTACACTTCAGGCACACATCTGTGGAGCTAGAAAAGTAAATGGACTGTGACGAATCTCCAGTAACATGGCCCATGTCTCCATAATGTATTTCTTAGGTAGCTCTTTCTTAGCAAAGATCTGAGAAGTGAAAAAAACCTATTTTTCAGCAGTTTGAACTTTCATCAGTCTTCTTTTCATCTCACTTCAGTGATCAGAGGAATAATGAAGATACCACATTGCTTGCAGGACTTTAATTATTCATACAGCATGATCCATAGAGGGCTGACAAGACAATCATTTGAAACTGTTTTCATGAAAATTTGCTGTATACATGTGGGCCCCTATTCCAAGGCAACTGCTGCCCTGGGTTTTTTATGACATTCTTCTCTGTGAGTAAACTTTGGAAATAAAATGCTAATAATGTTAGGGTGGTTTATAGACTATTGATTAGACTTCTTACTTTCTAAGGCAAGAGACAGCAGGGTATTGGTCTGTATGGATACCAACTTGAGAGTTTCATAACTTCTCCCAAAATTATTACAGTTTACTAGACCTCAGTGGGTGACAAAAATAAAGCTATTAAGAAAACAGAGTCAGTTTCTCTCGTATTATAAAATTTTTTGAATGAATTTATCTATTACTTTCTGAAACAATAGAATTATTTGAATAGCTTTTATAAAACTAAAAAGATGACTACTTTAGGGATATAAATGCCAGCTCACAGCAAAACTAACAAATGCATGCAACTAGAAGATTATGGCCATCAGAAAGTTTGCAACTGACAAGTTTTGAAATACTACCACTCTGGTGTAAACTTAATTTCTTCCTTATTTATTCAGCTCTTTGCTGAATCACCACTCCAGAAATTCATCTGTTAATTCCTAAACCAAGAGCAAAGGCACTCCCTAAACTGGCACTGAAAGTTCACTGCAGAAGAATTCTTTACCTCCCTACCAGCACACCCAAACACGTCTCAGTCCAGCAGGAATGAGTTATACTCACAGGGACCTTGACATACCAGCATATGTTCCATTGCTGTTAGTTTTTAAGCCATAGCCCCAGAAAAAGAAAATGGAAGAATTTCTAAACTTCAGCTCCAACACAATTTTTTACATCAGTGTCATTACACACACAACATCCTACCACACACATTTTACTCTAATAAACCATTCATAAAGATATGAATGGCTTTCAAGCGTTTAATTTTAGCATCATAAATAGGCAAGGCAAAAAAGACTAAGATCACCATAATGTGTTAAAACCATCTGCTCAGCTGAAAGCAAGTCTTTGAAAATAGACATCCTGTCCAGAAGGTGTATGTCAGCCTGTGGAAATGGCTGCAAGGCAATAAGGGCTGGAGTAGGACAGTAATGGCACATTAGTGCCTGAATCATGATTGTCATCATCATCATCTATTACTTATGAAGTTGCTCACAAGAAAAACGTTGGAGAAAGATACGAAATGAGAACAGAGCACTGACAAGTTGAACAACTTCCAACCATACAGAAGAAAAATTTGTCTTCAATTACACATGCTAGTATAATAGAATGGTTAAATAAGGAGGTTCTGGGCCAAAGTTCAATTTTTATTCCTTCTCCTTGATTAATTTAATTTACAGACTCAAAAGCAAATAATTTAGAAAGCTCTGTAACAGTATTTTAATAAAAAAATAACTGAATATACATGGATTTGTTACTGTCATCTCCCAGCATTCTATGAAACATTTTCCAGTAAATCCTTTTTGTAATAATATTAAAGTAAAATAATAACTCATAGAACAAGAACAAGTGTAAGGGGAGGGGAGTTTCTTCCTCCCCAGACCTAAAGCCACAGCACACACCCTTCCTATCGACAAGGTTCTGCCTCTGCCTGGTACTTGGGAAAAATTAACTGGCACTCTATTTACCATCATTACCCATGGACTGGGGAGCCACTGTCATGACAGATGACATGCTCCATTGCTGAGGCACAACCGAAGGAAAAGAAATAGGAGAAAAAGACATCTGCCTTGCTGCACTTGCACTGCAGAACTGAGCATGAACAAAGTCAGTAACACATGACACGAACACTTAAGAGGAAAAATTGAGGACTTTTCCATGGAACTTCGCTCTTCATGTAAATATCCGCAGAAAAAAACACAGCAAGCCAGTGTCGAATAATTAAACTATAAGGTCGCAGAGCTCACAGGGGACAGCTTAGACTATAGGCCTGGGGACAAGAAATTCTCTCCCCTCCTGTTACCCATACGCTCAGCAGCTCCAGCATTATGGCACAAAACACCCGTTTCTCTGGGACAACCCTCACCACTCAGGGATTCCTTTCCTCTGTTCCTAAGTGTTTAGGAGCCTCAGTATTTATTTTACAACGTTAGGACTCCAGGCAGCAAGCAGCCACGCAGACGAGGAGTTGCAAGTGCTCCCGCATGTGTTCTCTCGCCGTTGATGCTGGCAAAGCAGGCGGGACGAGAACACGGCCAGCCCCCGCCCGGTGCCACGCCGTGCCACAGGAGCTTCCCCTTCGGCGAGCGGAACGGCGAGCAGCACAGCCGCAGCCACCAGGAGCCCCGGGGCAGCCACCCCTCCTTTCCCCGGGCCCCCGCCCGCCTGCCCGCCAGCGCGAACCGGCTGAGCCCCGTGCTCGCCGGGGGTGCCAAGGAGCGGGCCGAGGGGCTGCGGAGGCGGCCGCGCTTCCCCTGCTCTCGGCGGGGCGCGGACTCGAGCGGAGCCCGTCGGACGGGGGCGGCCGCGGCCCGCCCGGGGCTGTCTGCGTGGGTGGGCAGCCCGGCAGACCCCGAGGCACCTACCGGGAGGACTCCCCGCTGAAGCTGCCCCCGTCCAGCAGCCGCACCTTGCAGAAGAGGATGCCGTTCACGAAAGGCACGGAGGAAAGCTCGTCCAGTTCCAGCTCCACGCGGAACTTGAACTTCTTCTTCCTCATCATGATGAAGGCCATGAGCCTCCCGGGGGCCGCCCCCACTGCAGCTCCGCTCCGATCCGGCCACCCCGCTGCGCTCCGCTCCCATGCCCGGGGCGAGGGCGGCACCGCGGGACGGGCCGGAGCGGCGGCCGCTCCCAGCTCAGCCCCTGCCGGCCGCAGCGCTCCCGGCCAGCGCTTACATGGCAGCCGGCGCCTCCCTTTCAAACCCGCCCGCCTCCGCTCCGCCCGCTGCCGGCAGCGGCGGCCGGAGCCACTGGCGAGCGCTGCCGCCAAAGGCTCGAACGCTGGCGTGCGCTTTCCCGAAGTTGGCCCGGGCCGGGGCAAGGCTGTTCAGTAACGGGAGCTCGGCGTGCCGCTCCCCACGCCCTGCACGGGGTCCAGAGCAGTGACGTGGCCGCGGCCGAGCGGGGTTTGTGCAGCCCGGCCCGGCAGCTCCCCCGCCTCCCGGGGACCCCGCTGGCGCGGGGGCGCGTCCCAGGAGCGGAAACCTCCCGTGCTGTCACAGCTCGTCCTTTACAGAACAGTAACATAACAAAGCATCGGTTAGGCGTCGACATTTCAACTCTGGATTTAGGTTCCTTCTACTGTAATTTAAACCCTATAGGGATTGTACAGCCGTTCAACCTGTAATTTACAACCAGCGCCGCTTCTGCTACAAGCAACAGATGCTCACGGTCTTGTCGAGAAGGAGGGTGTATACATCTGTGTTTACATTAAAGAACAGTCCTTTGGCGTAGATAATTACGGCAGCACATACGCGACGCTCTTGTTTAATGTATAAGTTCAACACCAGCACGTGCTCTCTAGGGAGCAGCTTTGTCGTAAGAAACCATTCCAGGATATTTAAACATAAAGCAAGCTCCGAACAGCCTCCATCAGCAGATCAGTTTCCTCTTTACAGCGTTGCGTAAGAAACACACAGCATGTCTTCCCACAACCAAGCACTTAATCACATGGTAAGAAAAAGTACTTGTAAGACTATGTATGCAGTGTGATCTGCCCCTGTAATTTTCTTGCAGCTTGTGGAAGTAGTGCTGCCCCTCATTTGGTATAAATCTATAGAAATATATTTTTCATAGAATACATACCTGATGAATACTGGTACCACAAATAATATGCAGCTAAGTATATAGGAATGTTCCCAACTGTCCTGTAGTATAATCCTATGGAAAAAAAAATAAAAAAATAGTAGTAAAGGATAAAAAAACATAAAAATGGAGTGTCTGGAAAAGAAATGTTTTTTTTTTCCCTATCCTAAATCATACATAAAAATAATTTATATACAGTTTTCTAGTAAAAAATAAACTGCAGGGGTAGTTCTGTTGTCATTGTCAGTTTTACATTCCTAACAAGGAATTCCCTACAAAACTCCTAAATATCAAGAAATAATTGTCTCTGAAAGAAATCTTTTTTTCTGGAGAAAAATTAATAAAAAGATATCTTAGAGAGGAGATCTAGGAATTTGGTCTTGACCTATGGTTCCCCTTTTGATAACATTTCTTTGGTATGCTGTAAAGTAATCCTGAAAGTCTTTTCTGTTTAACAGACCACAAGCACCTACAATATATCATACAAAGCAATTCTCCGGGTACTGCACTCATCAGCTGTCTGTTCAAAGAAATGGAAGGTGAAAAGCTTTCAGTACCTAAAGGGAAATAAGTAAATTAGTACTTAGTTGGTATTCAGTTGTAGCAAAAGCCTCCTTTCTTTTCAAGTAAAAGACCCAGCTCTAAAATTATTTGAAAAAACTGGTAGATAAAAGACATTACCCTATTTATCTGGAAGGTCCATTGCATTAAGATGTGGAAAGAAAAATAGGGTTACAGGCCAGATAAATTGTCTATTAAAGTTCAATAAATATAATTGGTCCAGTTATCAATCAATATTTTAAAGAAAAACAAATTACTTAATTCAATCAAATAAGTAGATCAGTAACCCTCATAAATTATAAAAGCCTATGTGTACTTTGAGTATTACCCCATGCAAGCAGCTTCCCCGTATAACCAAGCTCCTTAGGCAGTTGTAAGAGTTTACCCAAAAACAGCCCTGACCAACCTCATCTGGGTTCTCACCTGCCCCCTGCTCAGGGACCCGTTTAAGCTCAGCCATGAGCCAGCAGTCCTTATTTGAACCTTGTTTTAGTTCTCATTGTATGCTGTATCTTTGTTGTGTTGTCTGTGCCTTGTTGAAGGCCCTGACCCCCAGGCTCATTTCTTAGCTTGGTTTCAGAGCTTGCTTTCTGCTGTAGGTGCCTGGCTGTGGCTGCTGCTGCTGGAGCCTGCGGTGCTCCCAGCACAGCCTGGGGGCTGCCTCTGCCGTGCTGCCTCCCCTCCCTGCTCACGTCCAGCCTGGGGACCCTGCCCTGCTCTCTGAGCTCTTGCACTCATCCTGCTGCTCCTGGGGAGACTGGCCCTTGCTGTGCCCTGCCATCCTGTGGGGCTGACTGCTGAAAAAAAGACAGGGGGGATGCCAAACGATCTTAGGAGGTTTGAGTCAAAGGCAACCCTTTATCTGGAAAAGCCCAATCTATTCTAGGGCTATATTTATGTTCTGAACAGGTGACTAGAAAAGACTCTATATTCAGTATAACCTTCTTGACCAAAAGAGTCAAAGTCAAAAGTGTCAGAAGTATAGATTTTAAAATATATTTAGAATCTTTAATCAAAAGATCCTCAGGATATCAGAAAAGTTTTTTAAAAAACAGATGAACACTGCAGGTAATATAACAATCCTATGTTGTCATTGATAAAAAAACTTATTTTTTAAATAAGATTCAAGCACTGAAAGTTTTTCTTTAGAGAAATTCCTAAATTTTTAAAGTTGGATGTTACAGGTACAAAACCTCAACTATTCAAGAAAAACATGTTTTACAAAATGCCCCAATTATGGTAGAATAAAACAAATAATTCAAGACCTGTTTGCTCTCCTGAAGAATGAAAGATTTCAGTTACAAAATTGCAGGAGTTAATAGGCAATGTTCTTTATGGACAGGTGATTCAGTGGATAGCTGAAGCACAGGTCTCTGGGATTTTTAAATCATGCAGAGCATCATCATTGTTAGAGGTTGTGCTGATGTGATCTTTATTTATCTACTTGGCCTGTATATTTTCTGTGGCACCGTTTTCCTGCTGGGCACTTGATTTCTGACCTATAGCTCTTTTTCCTGAGAATAGTAGCATCAGAAAAACATTGAAATGCTTCTAGGTTTGGCTTTAGATGGATCACTGCTCTGGCTTTGATGTAAGGTCTGGGCTCCAATCTGTACCCAGATCAGTGCTTCCAGCAGCAGCACAGTGTAAGCAGTTTGTCTTGGTCGTGGAAGAGATTCATTTGGATGCCTGAAATGAAATTAAACTAAAAAGTGAGGTTGGTGGGAGCTAAATGCAATGTGTGTAGGTGAACATTATAATAATGACATTTCTCTTGCTGTTGAAGTCTCAGTCCTCCAAATATGGTTGTGGCTGTCTAGTCCAGACCCACAGGGCTGTCCCTCGGATTACCCTCTGAGGGATCCCTGTCTTTGCGTGGCTTGGCTGTTTAAAGCTGTGCTGTAAACAAAGCTCAGGTAACAGACCCTGTCCTGGGGTGTTCTGTGCCCTCCAAAATGGGAATGTGTCACAGGAGACACATTCAGAACCCAGCTGAACCCCTACTCATGATTTTAAATAATGATTTCTTAGCTTGTAAGTGATATTTACCCGAATTACAGCACCAGTCTGTCTGAATTAAGACATAATACCTTTTTCATGCAAAATCAGTCCAATGTTGTGTGCTAGACAAGAACTAGTAAAGAAAAAATATATGAAAGTAATTAAATGTTCTGAATTTGCTATAGTTTACTATATGACAGTAAGATTCCATAATATTTTAAGAATTATTTTGTTAGTTTAAAACTGAGTTAATTGCATCTATAAAATTAAGCAAGTATTCATTTTACCTTAAATAAATTAAAAACACTGAACTTTGTCTGTTGCCTCTTAAATATTTATTGTCTTTGTGTTCTTTAATTATAACCTCCCACGTGTGAACTGAAGACTGTTCCATCAGGTGACATAAAACTTCTGGATGTGCTTAACAGACCATTTTAAATGTGTAACAGAACTGGATTTGATCTCATAATTTAAAAATTACTCAACTTCCCTGCACTCCTTGGATTTACACCAGAAATTATTTCTGGTGCATGCAGTAGATGATTTTCAAAATCTTAGGATTATTATGAAGAGCTTCCTTACTCATGGAAAAAGAGCTAAAGTATCTAAAGCAGACACCTAAAAATGCAATTCAGCTGAGTTATCCTTTAGTCTATTAATAATATATATCAAGTCTTCTTCCAGTCTCTGAGGTTTTGTGATATTTATAGCACTTCATCTAAATGGATTGTATTGATATAATTTAAATATTTATTTCATATCTATTGATATAACACTAATTAATTTTTTTCTGGTAAGTTAAATGCATATTTTTTTTGCTATATTTTTGCTCTTCTGATACCAATCAGTGTTGATATGAAAAAGCTATATAATACTAAAACCAATAAAGATGTAATAGAATTAAACAAAACAAACAAAAAAACCAGAAGCCCCCCACCCAGACATTTAAAACAAGATGTCTTGGTCAAAACTACTTCTTGACTCAGATGTCCTTTTGCAGTTCCTTCAAGCAAGGTAAAAATCGGTGTGCCAAGTCATGGACTATTCAAGATTCCTTTTTAACAAACAGGGACTTGGTAAATGATGTAGCTCCAAAACCTGCCAAACAAGGTCATTTGTAGAAGAAATTATAGCTGTGGTAGAGCTAGCTTCCAAATAATAGGCAAGACTCATTTTCTTGTTGATTTAAATGATGCAGATCTCTGGATTTGTGTTTGTGGTCACTGTCTTAGATGTCCCTGTAGGAGGTTGAGTAGATCTAAGGAGTGTCAGTATCTTCCAAAGAGCAATGGCTTTCTCAGGTGTGTGCCTGCATAATGATTTATCTACCAACATGTGTAAAATACCTGAAACTCTCACATCCTTGCTATTATCAGCCAGTCATTCGAAAGTCAAAGCATTTAATCCATCTGCACAGCTCTTACTTATGCTCATACAGTGCTACTTACTCCATTTTCAGGGACATCAGTGCAAACATGAAGAATGAATTTCACTGTTGTGTCTCATAGTGGATAAACAGTTGGATCAATGATACAATGAGACACAGCTGGTACTTCCAATGTCTGCTGTGCATACAAGTCAAAGCAGAATCTATTTGCATTGTTCATTGTCAAACCATCAAGCTATTAACTGCTTTTTCTCTGTGGGCTCCTCTTCCTTCCTACACAACTCTGACCAGTATGACACACCATATAAATTATACCTATGCAGGATGCATTTATGACAGCCAAGTCTGCCACAAGCACCTTTTTTTAGTTTTTCAGGAAGAACAAATGCATCTCTTCCTTGATTACCTTGAATTTTGGACTATTGGAACTAACTTTTCACATGTTTTATTGACAGAGTGTTGGTGTTACTTTTTGAGTAGTTCTAATTCATGTATGAATTAGAATGTATGGTTTTAATATACACATACAGCACTTAGTAGGATACATAATAAAATAAGTGTAATATTGGGAGCTCAGACAGTGACAATGCTGGATATTATCAGGAACCTATTGGTAGGCAGTGAGAGCTAGGGTGGCACTGTTTTTCCTTCCCATGTATGTCACCTATCTAGGTATTGCATTCAGTAAAGAGTACAGATACTACTTGCATATTCTGGGTAGGGATAAAAGAGAATGTTACTGCATTAGATAAAGATGTAAGGATGATGGTATGAGGAGAAAAATGGAATCAAAGGCTGTACTACTTAGCAGTATTACATTGTTGGGATGCAGTGACCAGCAGTATTGACTTTCCTTGTTCCAGATAGGGGTAAAGTATGTTCAGGCTCTGCCTATTCCAGTGTTTTCCAGTATTTCCCAAAATGGTGGAGGACCCTGTGGTGTGCTTGCCATTCAGAAAAGCTGGAAGAATAGGGTGGCAGGGACTTAATGAAATTCATGAACGAACATGAAGTATTGCATATAGGAAGGAATAGTCTATTGCAACCACAGGGGGCAGCTGAGAGGACATGGGGGTCTTGGCAGACAGCAATCTGAGCATGGGCTGGCAGCATCCTGGGCTATATTAACAGGACCATGGCCAGGAGATGGAGATTATCCCCTTCTATTCTGCACAAGCTAGACTGTATTTATACACTAGTCCAGTTCTGGGCTTCCTGATACCTGAAGACTGTGGATAAACTGGAGTTCAGCAGATGGCCACCATGTCTGGGGGCTGGAGCACTTGCTCGGGGAAGAGGAGCTGAGGAAACTGAATTTGCCAACCAGGAGAAAATAAGGCTTTGAGGTGACTTAAAAAGAGGCCTCCACCTTGCTGGTACCTACAGAGAGTTTACAAAGGAAATAGGATCAGGCTTCTTGTAGTGGGGTATGGTGGGATGATAAAAGACAGCAGGCACAAAGTGAAATGAGATCAGTTCAGTGTTTAGGATGGTCAGGCTCTAGGCCAGGCTGCCTGGAGAGATTGTGCAGTTTCCATCCTTGGAGGTCTTCAAAGCTGAAATAAAGACCTGAGTAACCCAGTCAGAGTTCATGGGTGAGCCCTTTTGAGCAGGAGATCCCTTCCCACACCACTTACTCTGTGACACAATGAACCTATAACACAATCCAGCAGTCTTTATATATGCAAATCTAGCCCATTTTCAAATACTAGTCCATGGTCAGACACTGTAGCACATTGGCTCTATAAATTACTCTGTGAGCAAGGTTGCAAAGTTTCTGCTGTAAGGCTGAAATGCAGTTTCCATGGTTGTGTGCTGGCTGAATATGCACCAAGAAAGCAATTCAGTTTGCCAATCCAGTGGCAGCTGAAATTCCTTTCCACTGCAATTCTCTTGTGGAGAGACTGGTGACATTTTCTATGTTTACTCTTAGACCACCTGTGTACTTTTCCATTAACTCCACTGATTTATTTATGACGCCATTATGAAGAAAAAAGCTCTAGACGTTTCCTCTTCTAATGTTTATTCTGTTGGGCCAAGCAGCCAAGCTCTTTCAGACTGGCCTTGGGTTGGGATGCTCTTCATACACATCCAACTGAGCCCTCCACCGCCCAAGTAGAATGGGCGGACTCGACTGATACTCGAAGTATCCAAATTATGTCTTTTAGGGACCTAAAATTCTTTTTTGCAGTGGTATTTCTCTGCTTGTGATGGAAACGCTGAGCCGGTACAAGCATGTCAGTGCGGCCGGAGCGCTGCGACGAGCCCCCGAGGCTGAGGCCGCCCTCTCCCCTCAGCGCACACTTCCCGCCCAGCGGCGGGGGTGGAGGGAGGGAGGCACGGGCGGAGCGAGCTCCGCCGCTCCCCGCCCTCCCTCCGCTCCTCGCCGCCGGGCGGCTCCGGGCAAGCCCTCCCATTTCCTTCTCTCCCCTCCCCTGGCAGCTGCGAGCGCAGGCAGCAGCGCGGGCGGTGTGTCGTCCGCGCCCAGCTAGTGGGAGTCGAGTGACACTGTCCGTCTGTAGGCGCTGCACGGCCCCGACATGTTCCAGCTCCTGCGAGGCTTCGTTTTGCCGGCGGCCGCCTGCGAAGGGAATAGGGATAGCGACTCCCGGTACGCCAACCTCTTCCGAAAACTGGACCTCAACGAAGACGGGAGGGTGGACATTGCCGAGCTGCAGACGGGCCTCCGGGCTATGGGCATCCCTCTGGGGAAGGAGGCGGAGGAGGTAAGCGCGGGCCCGCAGCCGCTGCCGAGCGGGCTCTGTGGCGCCCCGCGGCCGTGGGGAGGGGAGGGCGAGGCGGCTCCGGCCGCTCAGCCCGAGGGACGGGGCGCGGCCCGCCCGGGAGCCGCGTCCGGCGGCTTGGGGCCGCTCCTCGATGGAGGCGGCCTCGGGCCTGGCGTTTTCATTTCCCGGGTCGCTGTTCCAGCGCCAGGGGCCGTGTTGTACAGGCACGCCCCGGGTTGTAGGCGAAGGGTGCCGAGAGCCTACGGCTGTCGGCGGTTCCTCCGCCAAGTAGATTTATTCATCATGTGTGCACTTTTGACATCCTTTGACTCATTATTGAGTGATACTCCATATCACATTCCTTTTCCAGCATGATAAAGGATGGGAATTTACGGCTTTTGTCCGCCACTCCACCCATGCATAATCTAGATCAGAGTTTGCTTTGGGCAGCAGGTAGTGTAAACCTGCATAGCCGTAGGTTGCAGTTTCAGAACTAGTTATTTAAGCTAAAGACATAGAAGTTATTCTTCCTGGCATGGACTGTTGTCAGATACCGAGGTCCTTTATTAGAAAATGCACACTTGCAACAGTGGCCATCAAATCATGAAACCGACAGTGCCAAAACTTTGTGGTGTGGCTTCTTCTGTGTGGACTATTACATTCCTTTGTCCCTTGTATCAATGTTGTGACCTCAGAAGTCAGTAAAACTTATGTCATCAAGCATTCTTGTGTGATGCTGACTTACACTAGCACGTCTGACCTGTTACCTGGAAGAGAAACTTCTCTTTCCTAATTATTTCCCGTAATCCCCAGGGATCACATGTAAAATCATGTTATGTGCAATTCTGTAGGCACAAGTAGTTTGTGTGGTAAGGCAAGTCTGCGCTGACAGGACACACTTAGGTTCATTTGGGCTGAGCAGGTACCGGTGAGATGTGTGGGGGAGCTACTATTGTAACAATTCTGCTTGTTTCAGTTTAAAGAATGATTCCATGGCATTCCTGTACTAGCTGTTGCATACTTTCTGAACGAGGTGCAGGAGGAGGAACTTAAATTTCAACTCCATTGTTCAAAGATGTGTTGGGTCAATTATTCAGTTACCTTATGCTGATTGTGTGACAGTTTTTGTCTGTGGTCTTGTAATTTTTTCTTTCTTTTGCCTTTTTCTGTTATATTTAATTCTCTATCTCCCATACTTAGAGAAAAGTATTCAACAGGCCTCTTGAGTTGAATGGTGTTTATGCAAGAGTATAAATGAAAGCACATTTTTACTTCAGTGTTGCTGCTGGTCAAAATCAACTTTACAATAGGCACATTTTGTGTTCTTAGGTTTTTGTAATTAGAGACAGGTTGGCCTTTTTGATTATCCATGAGAGTTGTCACTGTTCAGAGCATGCTAGCTATGAACTTCAGTCACACATCATACACACATTGTTGTAAACCTGTTGTACCAGTTCTACTGTAACAATTTGGGGGTTTTACTTATACTGAAAAGGGGAAACAGGTGACCAGCTAATTTTGTGGTGTTTAACAAAGGTGGTCTTCCCACATAATTCACTGAAAGCCCTGGTGTGCTGCTGAAGATTTGAGCAACTTAGAACTGAAGTTCAAGTTCTTTCTCAAAATCAGTGATCTTCATTAATAGTGCACATCTGAGTAAGTGTCAGATTATTCTCAGTTGCTTCAGGATAAACTGAAAGGGATACCCATGAAAAAGATAGACATAAGCTAAACATACGGGCATGTAAGAGAGCAGGAACTACTGCCTTAGTTATTAAAGACACACAGATAAAAAATATAACCCATGAGTCATCATCTCATTTGGGAGGGGTGGAAGAATTGTTGGAGTGCAGGGAAACTTCTGTATGTAAACTGTTTTAAACTATGTTGGGCACAGTTGGAGCCAGAAACTAGAGTAGTGCTGTGTACCTGTTAATAACTAGACTTGTAATTCGAGAGCCTCAGTAAGTCTTGTCTTCTCCTTTCCTGCCTTCATGTGGCTAATCTGCTTCCTGTACTTTCTTGCAGCTCAAAGCTGCCTTCTCCCACTTCAAGCTCTAAAGTGATGTTGAATTAAGTTTTCTTACTGCTTGGTAAAAAGGTATTTTATAAATTAAGTCAGATACTGAATCATCATATTTGGAGAGGCAGAAGTAGTCTTATAATTACTAATAACTAATGAGTAAGGGAGTTGAGACATGAAAATATTATGTCCTGGGGCAAAGTGTTATCTACTGAACTGCTCAGCCCTACCAGCATAGTGGCACCATGGCATGGGCAGAGCTCAGGATATCCTAGAGTAGATTTGGTGCCTTGTGGTGTATCAGAGACTCAAGCCCCATTATGTTGATGCTGGTCTGTGTTAGGTTTCCAAAAATCTCTTGCAAGGCTGGCTTCCAACACATGGGATGAAATCCATATACCTGGGAGTGTTGGTCATTGTTCTTCTGAGCTGCACAGCTGCTTTCTGGCTAACTTGTGCAAAAGGGACTATTTGAGTGTTCCTGGGTTTCACTGCAAAGTCACTTGGTTGATCCCACATTGTACCACCTTCACAGTATAAATTAGTGTTTGTGCTGCTAGTACTGCTTTGCTCTTCTGTCTTTAAGTGCAGTTCCTCTCTAGAAGGAATATGCATGTTTTTAAAAGAGACAAGGCTACTATCCATTTGAGTAATAGACCATACAGGTATGCACCTTCCATCAGCTGTGAACCTGTGTGGTAAGCTTTGGAGATGGCTTGCAGCTCCCTCTGAGGAAGAATAAATTTTCACCCATAGCAAGACATCACAGCTCAACCTGACAGAAGCTCCTGACTGTGTTCTATTTGACCTGCCTTGTGGCAGTATCTGACAGACAGGAGTAAATGACGGGAAAATTTGGAGGCTGCCAGTGTGACTCCTGTTTTATATTGTCATATATTACCTGCCAGGAATGGCTTACATTGCAAAGCTTTCCAGAAGATTCCCGACATAATGTGTCATTATCTATGAAGGAGGAATTCAGGGTGGTAACTACCAAATGTTGCTCTACAAGAAATATTAACAGTTATTATATGGTGACTTTGATAAGCAGAGACACAAACTAGATGCTAGGATCAGATCACAAATGATCTCATGCTGTGTCTTCAGAATGCTGTGAGTCTTGTAGGCGGGAGCACCATAAATGGTGTGAGTAGTTGGATGAAGTACTATTTTTGTTCATCCTTTTCTTCTGCTGCAATCAGTCCTTACAGTAAATCCGTAGGAGGTGAACCCCATATTTCAAGCTTTAGTTTGGGGTAGGAACAGCCAAGTATTCAAATTCAGGTACTATTTATACATTGAGTTCTGGAGCTAGGAGTAGGAAGATGTTACTGAAATGAATAACTACCTTCTGGAACCAGTCTAATGATCTTATTTGGACTAATTCTCTGTAACATTTTGACATAAATCTTTGGCCACATTAAAGCTCTTCTGGGTAAAGAAACAGTGTGAAGAGACCTCTGTGTGGTGGAGATAGGGCCTAGTGAGACTAAATTCACAGCAATCAGACTATCATCTGTTTAGAGTAATTGACTGTTTCTGAAAATTTGAATCCAATTAAGTCTAAAAATACTCAGAACACTTGAAGTATGTTTATGCATTTAAACCACAGGAAATTCAGAATTCTGTTAAGTGAGGCAGGACCCTGTGCTGTGTTCCACTGCTGTGTCTCAGCATGAGGATGGGTGAGAACAGCCCAGATGTGTATTGTTACCCTCTGTGCTTTTCTCTGGCCTCTGAAAACTGCAGGTAGATAGTGCTTCAGAGACTTGAACTTTCCATTGCAGTTCTTAGTCCAGAAAGCACGCACTTGTTTAGTGACTGAGCTAAATATGTCATTAAATATTTCTTGACTGCTTTATTAAGATTTTTACACTTATTTTAATTTTGATAATGTCCCCTATGTGGCAAAATTAGAAGGGTAGTAGATCAAGGTAACTGAAGTCTCCTTCATCATGTTGTAGATTGGCTAGAAACAGAAGAAACAGTGTTTACTTTGGAAACTTTGAGGAAGATACATGGGCATCTTATATCACACTCTGTCTACTCTTAGAATTTATCATACCTGATATACAGATTTACAGTCTTAAAAGCTTCAGCACTTCCCTGTCTCTGAGTCTTTCTTTATAGGCATTGAAGCTTTATCTCCCCTTAAGAGTTTGCTCAAAACCTGGTCTTATAGATTTAAAGTAGTCTGGCATTTTCAACTTTTTATCAAAACAGATGTAATGCCATGTGATTGTAGAAAACTGGAACCATTTAGTTCCTTTCAACTTCCCTTTTCAGGTCATAATAGATGTGATAATGATGACTGGCTATGGTTATGTAATTGTGAAATACTGCAGATATCTTCAGTAATGTATTCTATTTGTAACTTTGAAATCAAATGTATTCAATTTATTTTGCTTTCATTGTAAGCAAACCTGTAAATCATTTTTTCATTTCTGTGTGTACAGCTTCAGAAGCTTTTAATTTGTATGCGCTGTAGTCTTCAGTCTCCATATGAAAGAGTAAGATGAATCTGAAGTTTGTTTTCATAACACTTTAAACATGCAAGGAGATAAAATGAATTATTTTTTAATGCTAACTTGATAGGTTTTTTTCCTGAATAGTGACAGGGTACAGTGAATGATTAATTCTTCCTCCTTTTGCTGCAAAGTGCAAGAATGCCAAGAATTCCCAAATATGGGAAGCCTCACATCTGAGATATCTCTTAACCGCTGTGTTGAAATGCTTTGCCAAATCCCTGTCTTGAGACAGCAGTGTGTCCCAGGTGAACAAACAAGGGAAACTTAAATCCTTTGAGGTGACTATCATCAGGATGCCTCTGTGGCAGAGTGGTCCTGTTTAACGGGAAAGCTTAGTCTACCAAGTATGCGCAGAGTCAAAAATACCAGTGTAACTTGCAAAGAATGCTGAATGAAAGTTCAAGGGATAGTTTGCATCTTCCATGTATGCTGTTTCAGATTCTTGAAATTTAATTCATAGCTATGAGTTGAGAGAATTTATCAGGTCCTGAAGGAGCAGCCTCTGTGAGGCATTTTGGGAGAGCATACACATACTTGCATCTTGTCCTTTTTTGTCTCGTTTTCTGGAGATTCTCTTAGCTGAAATGGACCAGGGAGAAGATCTCTGCTAGTGCCGTCCTGTTGCAGGGAAGGGTGGTGCTTAGGACAGTGAACAGGAAGGAGAAGCTCTGCAGCTGATAGAAACATCTGCTGCTGTCAAGGGTGCAAGTCTGCTGTGCTGGAGTGGGGGGCTCCTAATGTCTGTCTGTAGCAGGTTTACAGGGCTTGCTTGGATACTGTTTACATGTTGGTAGTATCCTTTGGGGGGCAAGAGAGTAAATGTGAATGCTGAATTTGGACAAGCTGGGAGGCCTTCAGAGGCAGTGCAAATTCCTGTTTTACTCAGTGTTGTGTTGGATTTCTGGAGGTGAAGTGTCAGTCTAGTTCATGTGTTATGTGGACTCACTGGGCTATAATGCTGTGTGAACACATCCTCAGGCCCTTTCCCTTTGTGCTGAATTTATCTCCCAACTGATGTAGTTTGACAAGGCTGACTTTAATAATTTTTGCTAGTGTTTTTTGGATTATCATAGTCTGCATAAATTTGTGTAGTCTTAGCAGATATAAATAGGAAAAGGACTGTTGTCCTCTATGTTCAGTAAAGGGAGAAGTGTTGTGTATACTTCAGCTGTGACTGAATTTGGCATCCAATAATATTACAATTGAGTAACATAAAACTGTAGACTGCAGAGCTATGTGAATGGCTAAAAAAATACCTTAGAGGGAAAGAATTGAAAAAGGGGGGGAAAATTGTAATTTGTTTTATATATAGTACCTCTGATTTTAAAAGCAAATGTGAAATGTGTGCATGTCTAAAGACATGATGATATTCTTACTGTGATAATGTAGTTCTTTGTATGCCACATTTGTATGTGTGCCCTTTGGAACTGTGGTAGCAGATTGCAGAGCACATAATTGCTACTTGCACCAGTGATGTTTCTTGAAGTGGTGTTTTCTGTTCATGTCTTGTAGATAGCATGATAGGAAGCCAGTAACTTCTTGATGAATCACTTCCTTTTAAATATTCTTTACATTATATTAATTAGTTGAAATAACAAGCTAATTAATAGATTGGTAATCCTTTGTACTCAGCAGCCCCACCTTTCATGCACAGTTCAGTTTTGTAAACAGAGTGGGAAGGCTCATGCACAATACACAAATAATGATAATAAATAATGTAAAAATTAGACTGTGTATTTAAAAGAAAAGTCCACATAAAAGCATCAAGATTTCTAGTGTATTGCATTCTTTGTCTTTACGTTGTAGCCATGAATGTGTTAAAGTCCATAACTTTGGCACAGAGCAATCTAATAATTCATCAGAACACTTACAGAGAAGGGTAGGGAGTTTTTGATGTGTATATAAAGCCTGCCTGTAATTCTTTTTTTTTTCAACAGACCTGCTGACTGACTTACATTTCCACACCAAATACAGAGGTCTTCTGACAGAGTAGGAATTCAACACATCAACATGATTTATATAATGGAGAATTTTTTTAAAAAATACCTTTAGTGTTTCAGTCTGCTTGTGGCCTCTTGCATTGGTGTTGACTGGTTGTGCAGGACTTTGAAAGTAGCTGTATTAACAAAAATTGTAGAATTATGAAGAAAAAAAAAAGAGGAGAAAAGACAAAGCTGACAGTGTAGTGTCCAAATAGGTCAGCACAGGAGCATTTTAGTCTGTGTGAAGTCCTGTAGCATTAAAAAGTAAGATCACAGAATCATAGCATTGTTTGGATTGGTAGTGACTTTTAAAAGGTCTTGTAGTCCAATTCCCCTGCAATAAGCAGGGGCATCTTCAACTATATCAGGTTGCTCAGAACCCCACCTAGTCTCATCTCAAATGTTCCTGGGGGTGGAGCATCTGCCAGGCTCTGTGCAACCTGTGCCAGTGTTTTATCACCCTCATCGTAAAAAACTTTTCTTATATATATTCTAAATTGACACTCATTACATTTAAAACTTAGTCCATGTCCTGTTGCTACAGACCCTGCTAGAAGGTTTGTCCCCATCTCTTTTATGTGCCCTTTTAAGTACCAATAGGCTGCAATAAGGTCTCCCTGGAGCCTTCTTTTCCTCAGTCTGAAAAACTCCAGTCTTTCCTCATAGGCACCTCACAGGAGAAGTGCTCCTGCTCTCTGATCATCTTTCCTGTGCTGAGGACCCCAGAGTTGGATACAGTTCTCCAGGTGGGATCTCGTGAGGGCAGAGTAGAGGATGGAAGCTCCCTTGATCTGCTGGTCATACTTCTATCTCTGCAGCCCAGGAGGTAATTGGCTTTCTGGCCTGCAAGCACACATTGCTAGCTCGTGTCATCTAAACTGTCTTGCTATATCTGTCAATAATTAACAATTCTTTATGTGGTCACCATTTCATTTTATCCAGTGATTTATCCTTCTTGCTTGGGGTTACAGTTTTTAGACAATGAGAAAAAGAAATAGTGTGCCTTGAAAAATAAGCGTTTGTGTCTGGGCCTTTGTAAAGGTGAGGTGATCCCACAGCAAGGCTGTAACAAGAAATGGCAGGTTTTATGTGGCAGACATGCCAAACATTGTTTCCCAGGACTTGTAAACAAGTGTTGGCATCTTGGTTGGTTCCTGCTCTATTGTAAGCATGCCTATTTTAAAATGCATCCAGTTCTCCACCATCTGAGAAGTTGGTGACCCAGGAGCTGGCAGAGTGACTAGTGGCTGTAATTTTACAAAAACTGGTAGTATATTAAATGCAGAACAGCAGAGTTGGATTCAGTGTTGAACTGAAGTGGGGAGTGATTGATGGAGTGGTTTGCTTGTGGAGACTATGGAGTCTCCTTCCTTGAAGGTGTCCAAGACTCAGTTGGATGTGGTCCCACACAGCTTGATCTAATTAAATATAATTAGACATGCTTTGAGCTGGGGTTGAGTTAAATGGACTCCAGAGGTTCCTTCCAACTTGAATTATTATTTGATGCTGTGAAGGGGTAGTTTGTACCTAGGACTTAGTGTGCCAGGCTCCTCACAGAATCCAGGAGGTGTCTTCCTGTTGGCTGTGCCCATGGAGTATGGAACCCCCCAGGAGGAAGTTTCTGCCTGCCAAGTAGAAGACAAGCTTCTTTTGGTGTTCCTGTTAGTTCCACAAACTTGCAAATTACTGATTTTAATCTGAAACTTTAACACCCACATAATTAGTTCATTTCATAGACAGCAAGAGGCTTTTGTTTGCATAAGCTTTTAGATTTGTACTGTGAGAAAAACACATGTGCCATATGTTTTTGTTCTGTTTTACTGAGTGTGGCGGAGACTGGCTTGAAGTCTGGAAAATATCTATCAAAACAAAAGTAGGAAAAGGAGAATATGTTTGTGCTTAGCAATTTCTCATTGTTGCAATATGGAATCCACTTCTTTGGCAGATGAACTGAAAGGTGCCCTCCTTCACGTACAGAAATTACCAGTTCTCTAAACTTCCTAGGAATTCCTGTTTTCTTTGGCTCCCGTCATCCTCAGCAGTGGAGGTTTTGCAGTTATAATTTAGTTCATGTTTTGTCCTGTCTGTGAGACAGAAGACCACTTTCCTTGTTCTGCATTTGGCTTGTGTAGTTCAGGTAGCAATAGGGAGCAGTAACAATTGTGTTGAGTAGAACTGTTTTTGAGAGGGGACTCTTCAGACTGGAGTAATTTTTAATGGTGGGGTTTGGTGTGTTTTTTGTTTGGGTTTTTTTTTTTTGAATGATTAATCTACTAGCCTTTCTTATTTTCTTGTTAGAAGGTTGCAGTCAGGACTGTATCCATAAATATCTATAAATGTAAACTAACTTTTTTTTTTTTTTAATGGGAAATTCTGAACAGCTCTAACCATATTGACAGAGGCATGAAGCTGAATCGATGAGTGTATCTATCTGTGTTGACAGGTTATTAATAGAAATTACAATTAAGCTGGATTTAGGGTTATACTAAGAACACTGTTTTTCAAAGCTGATACCAAATCACAGTTATCTGAATATATGGTATCTTGTGTTGATTTTCATTATGCACAACTTTCTGTATTATGGGATGTAAATAATTTGCTCATTTCACTCTCATACCACATAATTTTGCTCCATTTCACTAAGAAATCCTTGATAATTTTACAAATTTTGGTTTTTTGAGATGAAATTTTAAAGTACATTGCTTTTTGTAGCAGGATAGGAAAGATGAAGGTGACAATATAAATATATTTAGATGTCTTCAGTCTTTTTCAGACATCTGCAACAAATACACCAGTTTTCTGCTTCCTTTGTGTTTAGTTTCTGTAGCCTAGAACTTGTTGGACTTTGGTCTTTTGAGGACTTCTACTAATTAAAGAGGAGTAAACAAAATTAAAACCAGATTTTGCAGATTAGAACAGCCATTCAAATCTTGTTGAGGGTTACTTTATTCAGAAACTACAGTTGCACAAGGCAGTCTGCTAAATAGAAGATATTTAGAAGAATTTTTGTCATATGCTTTACACAACCTGAAGCACTGTGCAGGAGGGAATTTAGTAACTGCAGATGAGGAGATGGCAGAGGTGCTTAACACCTTATTTGCTTCAGTCTTTAGTGGGAAGATGGCTTGTCCTCAGGACAACTGTTCTCCTGGTTTGGTAAATGGTGTCAGGGAACAGAATGGTCCCCCTGTTATCCAGGAAGAGGCAGTCAGAGAACTCCTGAGCCACTTGGATGTTCATTCATAAATCTATGGGACCAGATGGGATCCATCCCAGGGTGATGAGGGAGCTGGCAGATGAGCTTGTGAAGCCGCTCTCCATCATTTACCAGCAGTCCTGGCTCACTGGTGAGGTTCCAGATGACTGGAAGCTGGACAATGTGACACCCATTCACAAAAAGGGTGGGAAGGAGGATCCTAATAATTATAGGCCAGTCAGCCTGACCTCAGTACCTGGTAAGGTAATGGAACAGTTCATACTGAGTGTCATCACACAGCATGTACAGAATGGCCAGGGTATCAGACCCAGCCAGCATGGGTTTAGGAGGGGCAGGGTGTGTCTGACCAATCTGATCTCCTTTTATGACCAGGTGACCCAGCTGGTGGATGCTCGGAAGGCTGTGGATGTTGTTTGTTTGAACCTCAGCAAGGCCTCTAACACTGTCTCCCACAGCACACTCCTGAAAAAGCTGCAGCCCTCGGCTTGGACAGGAGCACTCTGTGCTGGGTTAGGAACTGGTTGGATGGCTGGGCCCAGAGAGTGGTGGTGAGTGGGGCTGCATCCAGCTGGGGGCCAGTGAGCAGTGGTGTCCCTCAGGGGTCTGTGCTGGGGCCAGTTCTGTTCAATATTTTTATTGGTGACATGGATGAGGGTACTGAGTCCTTCATTAGTAAATTTGCAGAGGACACTAAGCTGGGAGCATGTGTTGATCTGTTGGAGGTTAGGAGGGCTCTGCAGAGAGACCTGGAATGGTTGGATGGATGGGCAGAGTCCAATAAGATGAAGTTTAATAAGTCCAAGTGCTGAGCCCTGCATTTTGGCCACAACAACCCCTGCAGCGCTACAGGCTGGGGATGGTGTGGCTGGACAGTGCCCAGGCAGAAAGGGACCTGGGGGTGCTGGTGACAGCAGCTGGACATGAGCCAGCAGTGTGCCCTGGGGGCCAAGAAGGCCAAGAGCATCCTGGCCTGGACCTGGAATAGTGTGGCCAGCAGGAGCAGGGAGGTCATTCTTCCCCTGTACTCAGCACTGGGGAGGCCACACCTGAGTTCTGTGTCCAGTTCTGGGCCCTCAGTTTGGGAAGGACGTTGAGACGCTTGAGCGCGTCCGGAGAGGGCAACGAGGCTGGTGAGGGGCTGGGAACACAAACCCTGTGAGGAAGGACTGAGGGAGCTGGGGTTGTTTAGCCTGGAGAAAAGGAGACTCAGAGGTGACCTCATCACTCTCTACAGCTCCCTGAAAGGTGGCTGTAGTCAGGTGGGGGATGGTCTCTTTCTCCAGGCAGCAGCTGACAGAACCAGAGAACACAGTCTTAAGCTGCACCAAGGGAAATATAGTTTGGATATTAGGAAATGTTTTTCACAGAAAGGGTGATAAAGTATTGGAATGGTCTGCCCAGGGAGGTGGTGGAGTCACCATCCCTGGAAGTGTTTAAAAACAGACTGGATGTGGCACTTGGTGCCAAGAGTTTAGTTGAGGTGTTAGGGCATTGGTTGGGCTCAATGATTGTGAAAGTCTTTTCCAACCCTGTGATTCTGTAGTGAGGATATTATGCTCAGGTTGGTCTCCTGTCCGGTACTGAGTGTTGCCTCCCTAGGATTTTGCACATTGAGGTAACCCACAGGGACCCATGTTCAAAGGAGGGGATAAGACATAAAGGTTCTGGGCTGATTTCCCTGCTGACTTCCTGCATATCCTACCAGAGTCCAGTGCTGTGGCAATGTGAGGAGTGATGGCAGTGGCTGTGGCCTTGGCTCTCCGTGTCTGGAGCTGCCCTTGCTGTGGCATAAAGCCCAAGCTCCTAAACCCTGCAGAGCTTCCCTGAGCTTTGCCTTGAGCACAAGCCTCAGGAATTACAGGCTGCTGCTTGCAGGGCTGCTATAATAAGCCTTTTCTAACAAATTTTCATCTATGGAGGTGGTGAAGTTTTCTGGCCCTTTGTTGGGGAATTGTCCGCCTGGGCCGTGTTTGAGATTTGTTTCCTGCAGTCCTGGCAATTGGCTACCATGCATTCAATGCATAGTTAATTTTACATGAAGTATTTCTATCTGCAGGACATTTCCTAGGAAGCACATGCAAGAAAGGAAGATAAGTCTGTTTGTATTTGTTACAAGTTTATTTAAAATTGTAATCAGGGCTTCGGTTTGAAGCAGAAAGCTGTGTTCTCTCAAACGCTGAGGGCTGGAAGTGCCAGTGGGGTAAGATCTTTGTAAATTTTTGGTCAGCATTTAAAGAGTTAGTTGCTGTTTGTATTTTTTATCTTTATAATTCATCATTAATAGACCATTTGATTAAGATGATAGTCAGGGTTCTGCTTATTTTACTGACAGATTTCATGTACAGGAAATTCACAGGCTTAACTCGTCCTCTCAGGTTTTTCTTCTATACCCCATCTCTTCCTTCACAAATTATTTGATACCTGTAGGTATAACTTGCCAGTGCTGATAAGAAACCTTAAAATTTCTGCACAGAAAAGTTTTATGTAAATAATAAAAATATATATTTACTGACAAGTGTTTTCTCTGTCTATGCAAATATTGCATGTATTAAATTCTGAAAACAAAATGATGCTTTGTGACCTACTGTAATTTAGACAAAATATTCATTTTTCTCTCAATAGAAAATTTTTAAAGCTGGGGATACTAACCAAGATGGACAGCTGGATTTTGAAGAATTTATGCAGTATCTTAAAGAACATGAGAAAAAGATGAAACTGGCATTTAAGAGCCTGGACAAAAACAATGATGGTATACTTTGACTTATTTTACTTGTTCAAACACTGTTTGAAGAAACTTCATTAAAAGTAGTGTAACTCGTATTTGTCTGAACTGGAACAAAAAGTTGTGAGCATGGAATCCTTACTTCTTTTCCTTAACATGATCATAATTAAAGTTTGCTATAGATTTGAAAAAAAATTTATGGCCTTAATTAATTCTGTTTTCTCCAAGTACACTGAGCTGGGGCTCCTTGTTCCCGAGATGGAGAAACTGAGGAAATTTCTGACTAATTCTAGCTATTACACTGAACTGTATATTTGCATCCCATTTGCTTCATCCTTGTAGTAGACAATCAAAACACATCATCTGTGATAAGTTGATTTTTAAATCATCTTTGCGATTATTCAGCTGTTACAATGAGCTCCAAGGTGCTAAGTTTATTAAGATCCACATTTTAAATATGTATCATCTTTATTTTAATGTTTCAAGGAAAAATTGAAGCCTCGGAAGTTGTCCAGTCCCTCAAGATATTGGGTATAAACATTTCAGAAAAACAGGCAGAAAAGATCCTGCAAAGGTCAGGAATTATTTTTTTTTAGGCAGTTTAATCTTCCTTGTATTGTTAATTTTTATATTTTTCTATTTCAGAGAGGGGGATAAATGGGATTATAACTTTGAAAGGTGTTGGTAATTACTATGGGAGCATCTGGTCCTGGGAGGAGAATGTTACTTTATTTCTCTGTAAATGTTGTTGATAAAAAGAAGCACTGTATTATGTTTTTAAGTAGAATAGGATTGATGCACTTGGATACGAGGAGCATAGTATTGAAAGGCCATGGCAGATTCAGCCTTGAAGTCACTATATGGAATTTAAAGTCAGTTGTTATTGATGTGATAACCCAAGTTAAAAAAAGGGGGGGGGGGGAAGAAAAAGCAAAAAACCAGAACAAAACCCCACTGTTACTATTTCATTACATAGTTTTGTTCGATTTCTTTTCAGTATTGATGCTGATGGGACAATGACAGTAGACTGGAATGAGTGGAGAGATCATTTTATGTTTAATCCCGCTGCAGACATTGAAGAAATAATTCGATATTGGAAACATTCAACTGTAAGTTCAACTTCTCTTTTAATCTAGTGCAGCTCTTAAGTTCATTTCTGCTGTGTTAATTTGTGATATTGAGTATAACAGCTTCACACTTGTTATATTTCAAGCATATCTGTATTGTTTGGTTTTCCTTTTCACTTCATGTTCTCCCATTTACAAGTAGGATTGTGTCAGATGAGTTCCTTCTGAATGAACAACTTCATCTAAACTCTGCAAATAATTATCAGTAATTCTTAGGACAGAATCTTTTACCTCTTTTGGAGATATTTCACAGAAGAATAATAACCACAGTATTAAATAGTTTTCTGTGCAGTATGATTTGATTTGTTGAAACAATTTATATAGACATTTTAACAGTTTCTTATGCTGAAAGTAGTATTTGTGGTTCTATAGTATCATTTTAATTATCTCAAAATCACTGGTGTCTTTACTGGTGATTTTCTGTGCACATTGTGCTCTTTTGTGCCATAGAATTTAATTTAAGCATACAGAATATGTAGCAATAGGTTATCGACTGTGCAGAGAAATTTTTCAAGTTTTTATTGAATGGTGCTGTTGACACCTCAGTGACTGATTTTTAAGAACAATAATAAAGTATGTAAACCAACAGTAATCCTATTTGCTAAGTATCCTTCCTGTATTATTGGAGGAAATAAAGTAAGGTTAGATACCTTTGAATATAGTGAGATATATCCGTATCTATCTCCAGGGATTAGTCAGCATTTCCATAATAAAAAACAGTTTATGAGATCTGAGAGCTTTGAGTGTTTGACACTGTACAACCTCAGTTCAGGAATGCTTGCCAAAAGGGAGTTAGCTCCCTGTTTGCTGAAGAATGCACTTGAAGCACTGTTATGAGATCAAATAGCCCTGGTCCTAGCTTACTTAGTAGAAAAAACCTTTGCTTTAATAAAATGCTCCTTGCTATTATTAAACATAAGATCTGCATTTTTCTTTTTTCTATTATGGTATGTCATTAGTTGCCCCCAAGAAACAACTGAGGGAGTCTCCTGTGATCTTAGTGTTGCAGTCAGCTTATGACCCATTTATCACAGCAGGCAAAATCCAGCTACACAGCAGCACAGCTGGTCTTTGAGATAAGAGCAGATGTGAGACCTCTCAGCCTCGCTGGCATTGACAGACAGCTCTTACAATTCTATTTTTGTTATATAACTGCTATCAGACTCTTCCAAGCAGATAGCTACATTGGCATAGAATTATTATGGTAGCTGTGGCCTTTCTGTTATAAATAACTGCAAATGTATCTTTTTTTTTCCTTAGTTGTGTTTAGGTCTTGGTACACACAAAGTTTAAACCCTGGTAGATAGACATAATATCTCTTAGAACACTGAATTTATATTTTGGGAGTTTCGATTGATCTTTTGATGTTTCCATGTAGTTAAGCAACTGATGACACCTTACTTTGAAACCTCTAATGTGAGAAAGATGAAAGGATTTTCCAGTTAATCTGTTCTGTGTTCAATATCCAGAATAGTTGGTGCTTATTCTTTTTGTCCAGTGGCTGTATTTAAACTCTGCATTCTGCAGATTTTGTCCCAAATGACAAGGACAGTATTCTGTCTACTAACAGAGAGAGAATGCAGCATAAATTTGGGATATAATGTCTACAATTAAAATCAACTGTAGTTCAAAGGTTTATCAGTTAACACACTTTCTGGTCAGTACCTATCAGTTATTAATACATTTTTGTTCTTTTCATACTTTTATTTATGTGTAATAGCAGATTTGCATTATCTACAGTGCACTTTTTCTCATATATCATGAATATAGGTTACACTTTAGAGCAAAAGTGACGTGAGATTTCATAGTGTTATGTCTTAGTTTTATTATTAAAACCTATATTAATGTTGTTCTTTGAGCAAATCTAATGGCAATACAAACATGCCCCCCTTAGTGAAATTTCAAACTTTAGTAGCTGAAAAAGCTAATTATATGTGTCTTTGAGTATAACTGATGGTAAGAAAATCTATAAGGCATTTGTCAAACTTTTCATTTTGGAATAATACACAGCAGTTACCGGAAATAGAATATTCTGATATATCAGCTGTTAAAACCCTGCTTCAAAATGTTGGGGGGTGGGGGAAGGAGACATCCCACATGTGTGAATAAATGACCGTGAGAGAAGTCCCTTGTTAGCAACCTTAGGAGATTACCAAACTAATCCCACAAGACTGTCTGGTGAAAGGTTAGCTGCAACATATAAGCATTTGAGCTTTAGTGCTGACTTTAAAGGACTGCTGACCATGACAGAATGTCTTTGCTTGGGCCATATTCAAGGAGGAAATTTGTCATAATTTTTAATGATGATGGTGCAGTCTTTGAAATGGTGTGTCTGTGGTGTTACTGCTCAATATCTATGTAGAAGTCACTTAAGTTGCTTTTCATTGAATAGTAATGCATAGCACATTAATTATAGACTGTAAATTAGAGATATTTTTTATTTGTAACCAGAACTTTATTTGCACATTCTTAGGTAGTATATTAATTTGGAATTAGAGTGGTGGATAAAGGTGATGGAACGGGATAGTTATTTGCACATCTTTGCTTTGGATTCATAAAGGTATTGGATATAGGAGATAGTTTGACTGTTCCAGATGAGTTCACAGAGGAAGAGAAAAAGACGGGGCAGTGGTGGAAGCAGCTGTTGGCAGGAGGAGTGGCTGGTGCTGTCTCTCGAACAGGTACAGCACCCTTAGATCGCCTTAAAGTCATGATGCAGGTAGGTGCAATGTTCAAGAATTTATTGGTTTCCAGTGTATCACTTCAGTTCTTGGAGATTTGTTGGGAAAAAATTGAGGGCCAAGGTCAGTGTTTAAATTGCAGAGGTCTGGCTATATTTTGACAACTTCCATTTTTTGTGTACATAAAAATGGTATTTTATAGACATGTGGGAAAAAATTGTAAGCAAAATGTTACAGTACTTGTGCTACTAAAATTAGATGTCCTCAACAATGCAAATGGTTTCACTAGTTGATATATTTAATCAATTTAATACTGATGGGTTTTATAATCTAATCAGAGCAGTGTTCTCTACTGTGACTTTGTTTTTGCCTTTTTTTAGGTTCATGGTTCAAAGTCAAACAAAATGAATATAGCCAGCGGTTTTAAGCAAATGTTGAAAGAAGGTGGTGTCCGATCCCTTTGGAGGGGTAATGGTGTAAATGTTGTGAAAATAGCTCCTGAAACAGCTATTAAGTTCTGGGCTTATGAACAGGTAGGATGATAAATCAAGAATGAAAATAATGCTAAATAAAGTCCTAAATCACTCTCACTGTTCATTATTGGCACTGTTGTATTATATAGGACTCCTCATCGTGGTTGGGGATTTTGTCGTAGGAATTTGAGTGACTTTCAGATTTAAAATAGTCTATAGCATACTTACTATTAGGCAGATTTTACTGTTGCATTATAAGCAGTGCAAATAAATGATATCTGTTACATGTTTTAAACTGTCCCTGGTTCTGCATGGCTTTGTGTGGAGTACTGCATTAATATCTAGATTGTTGCTTCGAAGTGACAGCAGGCAAAAACTTCACACATTATGCTAGCTGAACTTACTGGGGATTCATTTAAAGTCAAATATCACAGTGCTATGTATGATACCCTCATCCTGGATTTCAGAGTTATATTTACCTCTGAATCAGCTTTAAGCATCATGTTAAGGCCTAATCCTCCTTTGGAAAATGAACTCCCGTCCTGGCGTATTTAAATGAGCTTTATTTTTGCTCTGTGAGGCTTGCTAGTGCCTCAAGTAAGACCAAATGAGCATAGAGCACATCTCTGTACAAGGAGGAAATAAAAGCAACAAAATATCAAATAAACTTGGGAATGTCACAAGACTGAACAGCAGATTTTGGTGCCATAGAGTAACCTTGGGCATATTATTCTTTACTCCTGGAATGACACAGTATGTACAGTGTTCAAAGTGCTTCTGTGAAATGGATCTTTTATTCTTTGATTGGACAGCTGGATCTGCAAGGGGAATTTGGTTCCTCTTTGTTTTCTGGAGCTCTTAGTGCAGGTCCCCTTGACTTGGCTGTTTGCAGAACACCTGATAGTAGTGTGGGTGACTGAGGTATTTAATCTAAAGAATTCTTGCATGTGGGAATGTTTATTATGTTCTGGAGAATCTTTTGGGGTTAGTAGATGTAAGTGTAAATGCATAAAAAACTAAGAACAGCTTGAAAAGATATTTTTTGCTATACTCTTGCCTTTTATGTAACTTTTGCCATTCCTAAAAAACATGTGTTTTAACTATACAGTATAAGAAGATACTCACTAGGGATGATGGAAAATTGGGCACTGTTGAAAGATTTGTGTCTGGTTCTTTGGCTGGAGCAACAGCACAAACTTCTATTTATCCTATGGAAGTAAGTATCCCATGGAGGTAAGAGAATCTGCTTCCATTGGAGCCTGCAAAATGTTTGGTTTGTTTCCTAAGTAAACCCCATTTTGCTTTTGAAAATATTGTGAAAATTTCTCTCTAGTCTGCTATCCTAATTTATTTTTACTTTGGACTTCCTTTCAGAGCTCAACATTTTAGAATATACTATGTTTTAACTGGTTGTTGTAATTTTTCCATATATTTTGCAGTATAATATTTTTAAAACAATTCTAAAATAAAGCCTAGTGCAGGAAAAAAGATCACCCAAGAACATTTAAAATTCAGTATGTATTCAAGCATTTCTTAAATTGGTAATTTGGTAAATTTGCATAAATCCTTTTCCTGCTGTATGTAAGCAAGGAATGGCCTTGTCTGGACAGAATTGAAGTTCTGTAGTGTTATGGTGGGAGGCTGAGTCTGATAAGGGGAACAGTGTGGGGAAGGATGTAACAGCTACAGCTCAGGCTGGGTGGATTGGCTGCTCTTTCCCCCCCTGTAGGACATAACTATAGGTGGTACTGCACATTGCAGTTTAACTAGTGTTAATACATTGACTGCTCCAGTGTCAGTGTTACACACCATTTCACAGAGACAGGATGTATTTTCTTTACTGCTGGTTCTCCAGAAGGTTTATCACTTGTACAGATCTTGGAATTGATGTTGGGGCTTAGACTAAACCAATACCATCATCAAGTTTGGTAGTAATGTCAAATCTAAATAGCTTTTTCATGGGTGGGGATTTCAGTAGGAATGGAACTGTTTTCATTGCTGAAGTGATAATGATCTCTTTAAAGAGCCTCCTTGTTGTTACAGAGGGTGAATCCCAGCTGACCTGAGTACAGAGATGGGTTAAGTTAGGGAAGAACTGAAACATGATGTAGATTGCCTAGATCACACTGATCAGTGGAGACAAGGGAATTGTTCTAAATATCTTCTGGTCTTCCTCACAAAGATATGGTACTGTCCTAGAAGTGTTTTTAGGATTTTTCTAAGTAAGAGAGAAAAGCCAAATGCCAGGAAATTCCTGAGGAAGATACAGTTTTATGAGGCTTTAAAGTAGACCAAATGGTTGCTCAGGAAACTTCCTCTGTGGTTTCTTTTGGATGCTATTATTAATTTCTTTGTCCTAAGATGCAATGCAGACTTGCATTATTAATCAGGTGCTGGGTTTCAGTAGTGAGACACAATCATTATATTCCTCAACTACCTCTCTAAGTGTCATACTTTTAGAAATACTATTTTCTTAATATGCTTTAGTGTTCCCAGACCAGGAGTATCATCTGCTAGCACGTTAGTATTCTCACTTGTGCCTTAGCTAATACTTCTAATATTGAATATTAGAATAATGTTGAATATTGCCTGCACTGTGGCCTTCAAGTTGATCAAATAACTGCCTGTTTTAATCAAGAAAAGAAAGCTAAAATGTGATTTTAAAAGGCTAAGAATTTGTATGCTAGTATATAGTAATGTGTGGTGCTCTCCACGAAGGACAGAACGTGAAGAATCCTGCTGCTAAGAATGCCTTACTAGTAATCAAAGGAGATTTGCAGCACCAAAGTGCAAAGCAGTTCTAGAGAATTGAATAAGCAGAGATATACTGTGTATCTAAAATAGATTAATAAATAGGTATGTAATTAAGACTGCTATTTTTTTTTCCTTTTAGGTTTTAAAGACCAGATTGGCTGTGGGTAAAACAGGACAATATTCTGGGATGTTTGACTGTGCTAAGAAGATTTTAAAAAGAGAAGGTCCAAAAGCCTTCTACAAAGGCTATATTCCTAATATTCTGGGTATAATTCCTTATGCTGGCATTGACCTTGCTGTTTATGAGGTGAGTTTAGATCACTGAATGTATGTAGTTGTCACTAATCAATTAACAACAAGTGTAACTATTTTTTAGAATGTTTGTATTATTGTACTGTTACAGCTGTTTCAATTTTAAGAAGACAAATGAGACTGTCCACTAATGTTACCAGACCTCAGTGTTTCTGTTTGCCCTTCATGAGGAGTGCCTGGGCAGATGGACCCTTCCATGCAAGACTACCAAGCAGGAAATGTGCTATGAGAGGATTATACTGACCTTGGCAGTACCACAAGCTTTCATACTTACCTGAACTTGTTAGACTGGAACATACTCATTTTATAGGAGATATATGCCTTTAAAAGGATATTCATATTATGATAGTTTATACATTCTTTTGCCTGTCGTTAGGTTTGTGAGTGGATTATATTAACCTGAATTCTTTGTGTGTCTGTGCATGTCACCAGAATTCTTTCTGGCTGACACAGCTTTTCTGAGGAGCTTGAAACACTGCTGTCTTTCCTTTCCAGAGAAACTGGCACCCATTTCACCCACCAGCAATACTGAAAGTCTTTTATCTACCTTAGATAATGTGTTGCTTCAAAGTGTGTTAAATAACTCAGATCCACAGGCTAATTTTTCTTCTAGTTTAGACAAATCTTTTTTTGACACTGCATTAGTAATCACCAGAATTGCTTGAACAAACATTTTCAAAGCTGTATGGAATTTCTTTTCTACAGTTTGCGTCCTTGTTTCTGCATGGGATGATGTGCACAGATGTGTGAGCTTTTGTTGCACCCTGTGGGGTGCTGAGTTGTTTCCCTCCTCCTCTCCCCAAAGTATTACAGATGCATGGGCGCATTCCTGCTGCTGGATCTTTTAAGGATCTCTTCTAGGTACTAACTATTGTAGTCTGGTTGAAGTCCTTCCCTGTGTGCTAAGGTGTCTGCCTGTGCACTTCAGGCATGTAGAACTGGCCCAGTGAAATTAGTGCTTTTCAGAATTGAGCCCTTAGGATTTGTTATAAATAAAGAAGTATTTGTTTACCTTTTTGAATGCAGATCTATTGTCTTACTGTTTAATTTTATACCTTGGCAGCTCTTAAAGAGTACGTGGCTAGAACACTATGCATCGAGCTCTGCAAACCCAGGTGTTTTTGTATTGTTGGGGTGTGGCACTGTTTCCAGCACATGTGGGCAGCTAGCCAGTTATCCTCTCGCTCTTATCAGAACACGCATGCAGGCTCAAGGTGAGTTCTCTTGTACTGAAAATGCTTCTGTATGGTCACATGAAAATTGTATCATGTGGGATAACTCTAGCAGAGACATAGGAATAAAAAAACCCAACAACTTGGAAAAACTAAGGACATATCCAGAAAATTCTTCTTAATGTTGGTCCCTTCTCCCTGTTACTCCCAACACTGTTGTTCTTCATACTCAATTTAAAAAGTAAACTTTCAAGCACTGGTGCTTTGTATATTCTGAGAACCACATTCCATACACATCCTCTGTCATAGTCTGGAAGCACTCTTCTAAACTTTAGAATGTTTTCTAAATTTTAGAGATTAAATGGTAGGGCTTGAATTGTCCTGTGAGCATAGACAGCAGTGTTTGCTCTGTAGCACATTTCATAAGGATAGTTTCATATTTGAGACTTCTGTTTGATAGGTTTCTGTGCAGACTCAGGGATGAGAGCCTAGACTTCCCAAGGAACATAAGTGGATAATGCTTTCCAGTGGGATTTAGATGCATGGATGTCTCCCAGATGTCTGGGATTAGAAGATCTCTTTTCAATAGCCCTGTGATAGTAGGCTTGTGATCCAGTGTTCAAAACTTGCTCGAGATTTTTAATATTACTAAAACTGTTTTATAACACATTATCTTCTTGTTCTAGCCTCAGTAGAAGGAGCTCCACAGCTAAACATGGTTGATCTCTTCCAAAGAATTGTTGCTACAGAGGGACTCCGAGGACTTTATAGGGGCATAGCCCCTAATTTTATGAAAGTGCTTCCAGCTGTCAGCATCAGCTATGTTGTATATGAAAAAATGAAACAGAATTTGGGAATAGCATGAAATGAAGGAAGAAGGTGAGATACTTCTAATACTGTTGAAAACACCGGAACAATAATGTTTTCTCAAGTAATCTGCTCTCACAATTAGAGACAGGTCTTTATAGAGAGATGCTGCAATTTCCACATTGGCCCTTAAGTGGGAAGAAACTTTCTTAAATTTTAGTTCACCATTTCTAAATAGATACCTATATTGCACTTTAAAATGTCACAGAATTGAAAAAAAAATTAAGAAACTGTCTTTAAATCAGCAGTATATTTTTATTTTTAGGAAATCATGCATATTTTACTCATTGGTTTTTTTTTTAATTTGTCCTTTCCAAATGTGTATTTGTCTTGGATCAAACCAAAGGTAGGAGAAGTTTATACTGACTTGATATTGAATATATGAATATATGAAAGTGACCTTTTGTTTTGTCTCATTGCCTATACTCAAGCAATTCACAGGTGACATTTTGCATGCCTAGAAGTGAGCACTTTCGTTATTTTTGAAGACTGAATGTTAAGTTCATAGGAAATAGCATCTTGGATACACACAATGATGGAATAACACATTAAAATGTAGCCCATCACCTTTGTCTTCTTTTTTATTTTTCATTATTTAAAGAGCCTGAGAAACTGCAGTTCTGCAGTATCAGAATACCTCAAATGGATTTACATGGTATTTTTGTAATACAATCAGCAATTTTGATAACTTGCTTCACTGGACCTGCTTTTCATTGCACTTGAACATGTCAGCACCATTAACCATGGCAAAATCTGGGTTACACCTGTATGTTTTATAGGCTGATATTACAAAGGAACAGAAAAAGCTTGGATACTAGATCCATTCCATACAAGTGCAAGTTGCTATTTAAAATCAGGATGGAGGATTCAGTATGAAGCTGGTAGTAATTGTAGTACAGCCAATGGCAGAGCTGTTCACAGCTGCCTTGGGTACAGGAATGCTTCCCATTTTGGACTCTTCATTCTTTCCCTTATTCAGAGGGCTACATCCACTACGTGCTTTTAGCCAGTAGAGGATTGCATTATTATGTAAAGGTTTTTTTCAGCTTTGTCACGTGAGATCAGTCTTCTGTGCACACTGGCTGTGGGTGTGAAATTGGGATAATAAAATCCTGAAGTGTTTTGTCTGGGTGACCAAGTGGCAGTGCTGACTGCAGGTGCCCATCAGATTGATGTTAATGTAGCATGCAAAGCATGCACACAGATCTGTTAGTGCTTGAGAAACAGCTCCTCCTCAAAAAACAAAGCAGCCCTTCCTCAGTGCAGAAAGTTAGGTATTTCCATGTACAAGTCCTTCCAAAGTGACTTCCTGGGTTTTGTTTTTTTTTTGTGGTGTGTGTGGAGGGACACACTGTTGCCTTCATGTCTGAACACTGAAATAGATTACCAATTATTACCAGACTTGTTTGTTAGGCTTTTTCTGTTTTCTGTAATGTGTAGTGTCTTAATCTTGGTAAATTCAAGATTATACACACCTTGACCTTCTAAAAGCAACTTCTCTTGGACCACTTTCTGAAATTGGATTACTGAAGGAAGAACTTTATTCTGTTAAGGTCATTAAGGGTATTTTTTTAAAATTCTTTCTTTTTTTGGGCAGGTATGAAGGGTGCATGGGTTTTTTTGCTTTTTGGGTTGTTTGGGGGTTTGTTTTTGTTTGTGGGGTTTGTTTTTGTTTTTTCGTTTTTTTTTAAAGCAGACAAATAAGCAAGCAAGCTAAAATAACTGCCTGAATTTCCCTTGTTCTACATATGCTTTGGGCCATGTTTTTCAAACAGCAATCACATGTAAATTTGTGTTCAGTGCTTCCATGGCTGGTGTTTATTCTCCATAAACTGATACATAGCAATTCCATAAAATCTGTATTATAACATTTTTTATCACATTTCATAAAATGGCAGCTCTAGCTGTATTTTGGCCTTCTCTTTAAGGAAATGTTGGACTTTGCACTTTAAAAAAAAAAAGAAAAGTCATTCTGTCCAAATCATTTATATGTATAATGCCTTTCTGATCTGAGTTTTTCTTGGTCTTGCCAATATCTTTGTACCTTTGTGGGATTTGTGAGATCAGTTGCTGGTAATTTTGTTTGACTGTGACCAATGAGCAAATGTATTGTTTGTGTGATGTAAAGATGACTTTAGCATTTCTATCTTCCAGACTTGTTCCATTTTGTTTATAGTGTGCAAGTGCCATCATGAGTATTGAAGTTATAGTGACTTTCAAATGTTGAAAAGATGAGGTATTTCAGATTTAATTTTTTATTATGTGCCTTGATGATGACTGTATTCAATTGTGTATTCTTTGTCTCTTAAATGTATGTTTACCTTTCTAGCTCTATAAAACTACCAGTTTCTAATAAACCTTTGTTTCCTTATCTGGCTGGAGTGTGCTGATGTGGTTTTTTTCATGGTCTGATAGATAACAGTTTTTAATTGCATTATATGCATAATATTTGATGTAAAAAATGAAGGCAAATCATCTGAAAATATGTTTCAGACTAGACTATGCTTTACTATTATACTGATATTTGAAAAGAGTTTGAGATAAGTTGATTGTCATCCTGTTTAAAACTGTCTCATTGCTTAATGGAAGACCACATGTTTAATGTTTTTACTTTTTCATTGAACAGTATTAGCCAATAATTTGCTTCTGTGTATGTTGTGTGACAGAACCCTTAATAATCAGGGACAAACATACTTGTATTACTGCTGATCTTGCTTTGTTGTTAATCTTACTTGTTAGTCAAAGGATCAATATAAAATCTTTTCAAGGTAATTGACTTAATTTACTCTGCATGTGTAGCATGGCTATGCCACTGAAAGCTTGTTAGCAGCCAGCTTTGACAACTCCTTTTGAGTTTTTCACACAAATCCTTCAAATGGTGAAGATAATGGTAAACAAATTAGGGGAAGCTTTTCTTGTCTCTGCTGCAAATACACTTCTTGTAACAGAAGATTTATAAGTTTTAAGTAATGGAAGAGGTAGATGCACAGTGTATGATTCCTGACTAAGAGAACAATTTGACTTGAAGCAAGAATGCTTTTAACTCCAAATGCCCTGCAAGAAGAGCCTAGAAAGGAAAGGGAAAGATTATTTTTTCCCTTCAAGATGTGTGTGGAGTGTGACAGCTATTCAGTACCATTAACACTAGAAAACACTGCAGAAATGTCATGAAATCTAAAACAGTGCTGCCAGTGTGTCTTTCCGTCTTGACTGTGGTGGGCTTCCTGACAGGATATGCCTGCTGCAGCCAGGGCATTCCTTACAGTGGCACCAGCCCAGGCCCAAGCTGCTTGGCACACCTGCTTGTGGAAAGGTGAACTCTGCTCAAAGTCCCTTGGCAGCTTTCCCTTCTGCTAATGAATGCCTGGTGTCCAGCACTCCCAGATGAGACTGGGTGTGGGCCTGCCTGGTGCCCAAATTAGCCTTCAGAGGCCCAGGCGCTCTCTGGTATGTCCAGGATGTATTGGCAGCTTTCTCTTTGTGCCTTTCTGGTATTTAATGGTTGGAGGAGGTGCAACAAGAAGTGTGTTGCAGTAAGTGATACTGCCACGTTTAAATTACTAAAATATCAAGGATTTCTCAACCTGCAGGCTATTTGCTGTGCAAGGAAGTGTGGTTTCTAAATGCTTCCCCTTCTGATGTCAGGGTTGTCTTAGGAACGGCTTTTAGGACTCAAAACAAGATACTGATCCTAAACTGTATGTTGTGGAGAACGTAATTGATAAGAAGTGGATATGTAACAGAGAGTGATTCTGGAATATTGATAGTCCTGGTGTATAACTTAGGTCTAGCTTCTAAATCCTCTTGGTGTCTGCAAATGTGTAGAAGTATTACTTTTTTTGTCAATATATGTTCACGGTAAAAACAGTCTGTGTTTTGGCAACTAAATAAGTGCTTGAATATTGTGCACCTAAACTCTTACACATTGCATCTGCTTTGCTAAGGGGCTAACAAAGACATCGTAAGACACGTGTTGTGTAAGTTTTAGAAAATACCCATAGTGTGTATACACATACACATTTATACCTATTTATGTATATACACGTATAAAACTTTTTTGTCTTTGAACCAAGTTTGTGCCTCTCCTTTGTGCAGCAGCTGGAACAGCTTCCAGAATGGCCTTTTACTTGAACACTCTTGGAGCCCTGGAACTGCTGTCACTGCAGAGCTTTCCCCTCAAAGCTCAAAGTAGGAGATTGAGCAGTAAGTTCTCTTAAATAATATGTCAGCGGTACTCATGCTAAAATCCAGAATGGTTTGTCCTTCCATGGCTTATGTGAACTGCCCTTCCCCTTGAAGTAGGTGTTGGCAAAAGCCATTGGCTTGCAAGGTGGGAGTACAGTAGATGACCTTTTGGAAGGGGTCTCCTGCCATTTTAAACTAAGTCTTCTGTTTAGCTCTTGCTGAGGCTCTCATATGGAAGCACTCACGTTCTCCCTAAAGCAAATGCCGTGGGTTTTAAGTGTTACAAACTATGAGCCACTCTCTCCTCATCCAGCCTTTACAGCCCCTTTCTTCTGGGCTGCGTTTGCAGGAAACTTTCAGGCTCAGACTGCATTCCAGCAGTGCCATCTACTGTCATATTGTAGCACCCATTTGTGAGGGGGATGGCTGTCAGGTTTGAGTTCATTCCCTGCAGTTATCTTCACAGCAGAGGAAAAGCAGTTTATAACAGTGCAGAATAAGCCCAGCTAAACCATGTTTTTATCATAGAACCATGGAGTTTGTTGGCTTGGAAAGGAACTACTGAATTGCTGTTGGCCATAGCAATGGGTCTCTGTGATGGCATGTCCCTGCAGCCTTCCCCATGTTTCTGTACTGTGTTGCAGTTTGGTAGTGGGGCTATTTTGCTTTCCCTAATTAAACAAATTTGTTAACTTTAACTGGCTTGCTGTGTAGATGCAACAGCTTCTGCCTCTTCCATTAGTTCCATTCATTTTGCTGATACCACTTTTACAGGGGATTTGTGTATGCTTGCTCTATCTAACCCTGCTATGTTAACATAGCATAGCTTCATGGATTTTTAAGTCCACACTCTTAGCTCCTCTTATGGCTTCCTCTGATAACTTCCAGACAATTAGCATCATTAAATTGCTTCAGCTGTGTCTGTATCTGACACCTTCATTCCTTCCAGTGTAAAAAAATCCTAAGCAAGCCTTTCAAATAGTTGGGGCTGGGCAATAACTGACTAAAGGAGGTAAAGTTCAGATGCTGAGGTGTTTTAATAGGACTTGATTTACAAATAGGATTTCTGAGTAATCTTGGTGGTACAGATTACTGTCTCAGTCTTGGCAGTAGTTCTTTCAAAGCCATCCTTTTGAAAATAGGTGCATATAAAAAATACAGCCTTTGCACAATAAATTCTAAAGCTATCAATTCAGATTATGTATGTATCTCAAATATAAAAGTTTTTACTGTCAGCTCAAAGATTATACATTACACAGGAAAGAGGTACATTTTAGAATTCCTTTCCCAATTTTGCTTATTTCTTACTGGATGGACAGATTTTGCAAAGGTTTCAGTTGGTAAGAAGGATTGAGATGTAATTGCAAATTTTGGTAGGGATGAGGAAGGATATAAAATTCTGATTGATGCATCACAGTGATCTTGTTCATAACAGAAGTTCTGAAATTACTCTTTATGGCTTAAGAAAAGGTTGCACTGTGTGGGTAGGAAACTCCTGGACTCCCCAGAACTCCATTACTTGCTTATACAAAGCCTTCTGCCTCTGGGGTGGCAGCAATATGTAACATATCCTCGTTAAGTGTCTGTACTAATGAATGAGTGACAGTGCACACATCTGATCTGTCTGCCGCATAAATGTTTCATTTTTCTTTTGCCAGTCAGCCATAGTTTGGCAGAGGCTGTGCAGCATAAAAAAAGATGCAAGTGTGGTGTTGCATTTCTCCATGGGGAATTGGTGCTGGAGCACTTCTGAATCAGTCATGACACTGCCATCCTCTTGAATTTGGTTTAGACATCAAATATTGCTCACTGGTCCATTAAGAAGTATCTGATTTTAGTTTGCTTCTCCAGTTGCTTTCTCTATCCTAGAGAAAAAACGGATAAAGGAAGAGTTTTATTCAGTATTCTCACTTGTTCCTGCAGACTTGCACTCGATGTCCATACCTTGCTGTGAGGCATTTGCTGGGCTGTAATCTAATGGCACTCATTTCCACAGTATTGACATTTTGATGGGAAACAGTGTGATCCTGTAGATAAGAGTGCCTTGCAGATGGAGATTTTAATCTCAGTTCAGCTACTGAAGTTATTTATGTCTTTCCCCAGCATCTCTGGTCCTGGTATTTTCTTGTCTTGTATTTGTTAAGCTCTCTGGGACTACCATCATACTCTGATGGTTCAGTGTGTAGCCTCAGGTTGTGCTATGATACAAATAATTTTTAATCAGAGTATTAAGTCCTTGGCCTACAGCAGTGCTTGTTATTATCTCTGCTTTATTGGCAGAGACTTTTCTCTTGGTTTGATGATTAAAATAATACCACAGTGTGAGAAGAAACCTAATGGAAGCAGGAAATCAATCATATTCTAAAAAAAGTTGATTGCCAAAGCTGACTGCTGGGATAAATTAATATTAATCTTAAAGATAGTCTTTCACCTCTAAAAATAAAATTGGCTTCCTTCTTGATTATTGTTTTTAGCCTTTTCTTCTAGTTTATTTTTAATTGGCAGTAGCATCTCACACCCTAGTACAGCAATCTCTAGCATTGCCGCTAAAGAATCTTTTCTATCTCTCAATCTCTCTCTGAGAACACCGAGAACCCTCTGAGCTGCAGTGGTAAATTCTGATTTTAAAGAAGAAGAAAAGTGCCAAGCTACGGGGCCCAGTGATTTAACAGCCCTTGGAGAACGCACGTGGATTGAGGGGGTCTTGTGCTCACTGAATTGCAAACAACAGTAATCGGGTTTTGTTCAGGGCTTTCCATGCAGGAGCCAGGAGCCCAGTGCTAGGCCAGGAAGGACAGGGCCGGCAGCAGCCGCTTCTCGGCTGCTTTTCCTTGTTTTTTTTCCTTGGTTTATTTTTTTCCCCTTGTTTTTCGCTCGTTTTTTTGCCCTGCCCGACGCCGGCTGGAGCTGCCGCGCGCCCGGCAGGGGGCGCACCCGCCGCCGCCGTCCGGCCCAACGCCCTCATGGAAGGGGCTGGGGAGGATGAGGGAGGACGATGGGGAGGATGAGGGAGGACGATGGGGAGGATGAGGGAGGATGCTGCTGGAGGCGGAAGGGGAGCGATCCGCAGGAAGGGCTGCAGTCGCGACACGTCCGACTCCGCGCTTGTCTGCTGCCGTCAGGCTCTGGGCGTGCGGAGGGCTCCCACCGCCAAGGTGGGAAGTGGGCAAGAGGGGAGGGGAGTGAGAGGTGGGATCGAAGTGAGCAGTGAAACCCGAGGTTGAAGGTAAACAATTTTTTCCTTGGGCAGAAGTCTCCCCAAGGGTTTCCTATTGCCTGAGACACTAATCAAAAATAGAATAATTCAGGTCTCTGGCAACATGTATCAGACAGTCTTTTACTGCTGTAGATCACTTAGGGCTGCAATACACACAAAGACAAAAGGTTTTTGATCGCCTTTTAGCAGTCAGCAGGACAGCCTGTTTCATCCCCAGAATCTCGATTCTATTAACATTTTCTGCTGGAGTTTGAGGACTTGGGATGCCTCAGCTAAACAGTCTCGAGCCTAAATGAAGTATGTAGGCAAATGCAGAGGCTTAAATAAGCATTCCAGGCTGAAATCTGATGCTCTGTCTTACCACACAAATTTCTCATGAGAAACTTTGAAGAAATAATTGGATATTTCAGTCTTGCTAGTTGTATTAATCCTCTTTAGTCATTCTGTATGTTCAACTCCTTTAATTTCCCATTGTGTTGTAACAAACAAGTCAAATAACATCTAAGATCCCCAAAGTTCTGAGAGTTTCCAGATGCCAGAAGTTGACTTTTAGGTGATTTACTCCATGTAAAGGCACAATGGCTGGAGTTCACCATGAAAGCTGGTTGGTAAATAGCCAATGCTTAAAGCATCTATCTCTATCTCCAGAAGTTGTTTTTCAGTGGAACTACTTGAAACTTGTAATTACAGGTTCTTTCTTTAATTTTCAAGTATGCCTATACAGCTGAAGTATAAACACAGGAATGCGTGTGTTCAGAATGGGCCTTGCTTCAAAAATGACCCAAATTCAATAAAAGCCTTTCTGTGGATCTCTCTATGAAGTGCTTTGCAGAAGGGGGAGGCTACCTCTCATGTCCTCCCTAAGTACGCTTCAATTTTTAAGTTCTTAGTGACTTGATGGCTTTCAACTGCTTGTGTGAAAATCACTCGAATAAAATGATTTTGTGTGAAAATCATCTCCTTAGGGAGAGGATGTCATAGAAAGAGCATTGCTCCATGCACTGGACTCTCCACAGGAGCACTGTCCAGAGCCTCAGCAGGGTGTCAGGGTTGGAATAGGTCTAGAGCATGAGTTGCTTCCTGACAGTGAGCGTTGTTTTCCAGAGGTCAAACTTCAAGGGCCTTCTTAGAGGCTTTAGTAGCCAGCATGGCAATAAAGGCCATTAACTTGTATTCTTGAAACACTTTGTCCCCCATTGCAGGCTGCTACATTAGGCAGCTACCCACTTTCCCATTTTTTGAGGTGTTTGTGAAGTGGCATATATGGGATTGGAGTGTTCCGAGTGTATCTGGGATCTTATCAGAAGGGGTCAGTGCTTAATATACACAGGCAGTGATCAATTCAGTACAAAATAACAAAAACAGTTTGTAAGGGGATTTTACTTTTTGTCAGTTATACCTTTAAAGCTATTGATCTGCCAGAGAGTGTTTTGGAGGTTTTTTCCATTTTTAGGGATTGCATATTGATGCGTCACCAGATGATTATAGAATTAAGGCACAAATGTAGTTCAGCTTTAAGAGTTTAAATCAGAAATAAATATTTTATTCTATTAAGTTGTCTTAAACTGTCAAGGTGAGAAAATACACACTGTATTAATGGTTACATGGTTTAACCATTACATGGTTAAACTCATGGATCATGTTGTTGAACCTCAGTTTGCAGAGAATTTTATATCGGTAGCTAAATATAAAGTGTAAGGTGTTAAAGTCCTATTAGAAAAACTAGAAGCATGTGATGGAGACATGAAGAAGAGATGTAAAAAGGTGGGGCATTTTGACTAACATCTTATGATTTATTTCTGTTTGGTTCTATAGGCAATCTCCTTTCAGAAGTGCTGATTTTAAGAGACAGAAAATTAACATCTGCCAGCAAACATCAAAGCTAAGAGGATAAAGCAGCCCTTCTCTTGTATCTGTGTACATACAGATATTTCAATGTTTTTATTTAAACTGCTTATCTCCTGATAATTTCTCACAGCTTGTTTCCTAAGAACATGTCAGATGTTTTCCCTTTCTAGTGAAACAGGCAATTTTTATTCACCCTTTTTAAAAAAAAACTTACTAGGGTCCTTGGGAAAAGATGTTACACTAAAGCAGAATGTGTTCAGCAGCTGGTTTGTCCTTCAGTAGGCAGTGGCCTCATGAATCAACGTAACCTAAGCCAACTAAAACTCCTTTTCCCTTGTGCCTGCAGTGTGCACTCTCTGGGGGTGAGTCCAAGGGCTGAAAAGTCCTTTCTTTACTAACTGGCTCTAGTCAGATTGAGTCACTTGGGGAGAGTCTGGATGGCATTTGCATGCAGATTGTTTTTGTACATGAAAAATGCATTAATATTCCCTCAGGTGTTAATTAATGCAATTTTTAGTTATTGAGAACTTCAAGCAAAAAAATCAGAGTATTTTCAGTCTGTATTCAAATGCACTCCCTACACCTAATTATTCGGACACACTCCTTAGGAATATCTGGCAGACAAACTTCTCCTTCCTTCTATATTCCTGTGACTACACTGTATCTTTTTAAGAGGGAGAACATTTTGTTTTCAGTTTTCCTTAGCTGGTTGTCAAGTAGGAGAATTTATTGTCCATTTCTGTTTACAATAATTTAGTTTGTGGGTTTTAATTTGTTGGGTTTTATTAGCTGTAGTGGGGAGGTAAAGAGGAGGAGCTTGAACAACCTCCTTTGATCAAGCTGTAAAAACTGTATTTGATAGTTAATTTAATCAGTAAACAGCAGGAGATTATGACATTTCTTGGCAAGTTTTTCAAATGATAAAAATAGCTGGACAAATGATAAAACTGTTTCCCTCAGGAGAGTACTAGTGAGTCTACAGTTTGGGTGGGATAAAGACACACGGAGCAGCTTCGTATGTTTATGCTCTGTGTAGTATATGTGACCTTCTGGAATGAGGATTCCTTGTCATTGGCAAGGAATTTAATGCATGTGGAGGAAAAAGATTAATTGCTACTGGTTCTGATTTTAACTTGACCTCCACAAAAGGAAGGTCCCTGTAACACTTAAAATTGTGTCATGAAAACAACTCCACTCCTTCATTAGTGTTGGTAGCTCATACTGCTGCACTGAAATCAGTTTTGAAAGTTAAGTTTCTCTTGTAGTCTCCATGTTGGCTCTTGGAGCTTCTGGTAGCTAAGACAATGAAAATTAACAGCTTGATCCCTTTAACAGCTTCCATAATTTTTTTTTTCTGCACAGACCTGTTCCTTTAGACATAGATGCTACAGGAATATTATGCAGTAGGTTCTGAACAAGCCAGTTTTCACTGGAGGGGGTGACTAGCTTGAAAACGCTGCTGTTAGTACCAGTTAGGGTGAGAAAGAACTTTGTTTTTACATAATCCGTATTTTCAGTCAAACAACAGGACAGTTTGACTTGCTGTTCCTATCATAGTATGAAAGTAGAACACAAAACTGTGTGCACACTTGTCTATTGCTTAGGAAATACCAACCAAAAACAATGTTGTAACTGTGTTACAATTGCAGAGAAGCAGACCTGAGTAGTTTATTCATACTTGGGAGTGTCCCCTAACTGCATGAATATTTAGTGATGGTAATATGAAGCACAAAACCTATTGACCACCTCCTGCACACCCAGCATACTCACAGTGCACATGGCATTTCCAGATAATTCTGTGCACAGTGGCCTTGCAGGAACAAAACTTCTCCACAGGAGCTCCATGAACAAAACCAGAATTAGTATTTCTGCTATAGATCTGGAATAATTTCAAGAGAAAGCTGTGAATAATACAAGGCAGCAGAATGTTTTAGATGGCAATTTCACTTCGCTTCTATCTGAGAAATTAAAATGTGAAAAGGCACCTGTAATCTGGCGCTCAATAGCTTAATTTAATATGAGCTATTTTTGAAACTGAGTGGCAAGTCATAGATAATGGAGATCGATACAGTACTTTTGATGAAAAAAAAAGTTCCCTGGGATGACATCACTTCTTGCACTGTTATAGCAGCCCTTAAGCTAGGCAGCCCCAGAGCTGAAGAGAAAAATGTGTGATGTAAAGAAAAGAAATTATATCTCCAACTTTTTTTTCCCCTTCTGTTTCAGACCGAGTTTATTTCAGTCTCTGTGTTCAGATGGGCCACCTGAAATTTGTTTGGTTGAGATAGGCTGAGAACATGAGCTCTGAAATTAATTGCAAGTTCCAGTTCAAGGTTGCATGGGTATTTGCATAAGGTAACATTTTTTTCTTTAATGTACAGATTGAAGAAGTTGATTTACTCTGGGTTCACAAAGCAGCTGCCTTCAGCTTTATATCAAATATATAGTGTTTGAAGTCTGTCAGTGGAAGCCTCCCTGATGCCTCTGCCTGTTTGTGGAATTTAAACTTTTTTGAAAACAATTGTTTCTAACCTGCCGAAAATATTTTAGAATGTGGCCAGTGTGCAACCTCCTTGTGTGTCATCTTTCCAGCCAGCTTTGCAGGAGACCAGCATCACAAAGGTCCTGCACATTGTTTGGTTTTGCATCAATATCCATGTTAGCACTGGGAATTAGGAGTAAAAGGATGTGTCCCAATATAGCTGCTCCTTCTTTTGAGCCATGTGAGCTGTGTCACTCAGGTGGACACCTGTTACACTGTGCTGGTGGTGTCTGAAAAAACATCTAATTACAATTAAATGAGGCAGACATTGAAAACTTTCAGTAATTGTTTGATGTAGAATATTGATAGGAGTTGCCTGGGGAAGGATCTACAAAAAATACATATAAACAGTATTGCTGTCTTTAGGCTTGAAAATTACCATAACTATGAAGGTGGAGTAAGTTCAAGATATACTTGCTTTGGTTTTACTTGCCACATTTCATCCTCAGGTGCAGAAAAGTAGGTATATTTAAATAGCTACCTCTCTGTGCCTTGACACTGTAGACAATATTCAGATAAAGATACTATATATCTGATGAAAATTTTACTCAGAGAGAACTGAAATGACGCTAAATAATAGCACCATGGAAATAACAATATTTAACTGTCTATGCCAAGCTATAAAATTTTCTAAATGTATTTCCATTAACGGGAGAAATTGAATTGTTAGATTGTGTAGCATTTTGGTGGGTGGAGAAGTTGATAACTCTCCCCAAGTCACAAGAGAAGTTGGTTATCACCAGGAATAGAAGGTACACATGATGACAGCCAAGTCTGTGAGCCACAAGACCATCCTTCCTCATGCACATGGAGAAGCACTGGCACAAAAGGGAAGTAATTTCTGTAGGTTTGGAGAGGCCTTTCCGGTGATTCTGGCAGCATCAGCAGGACACACGGTTTTGATGGGAAGGACTGTCTGCACAGCTCAAATTATTTTGTAATGTTGGCTGCTTTAAAAGTGGACTCATTTTATGAGGGTTGGCCAAATATTCCCCATGCAGGTAGAAGGCCAAAGATGAATCTACTACTTTTGTTGAAGACGTTAGTGAGTGGGGGATGAAAAAAAGCATATGCCTATTCAGTTACCTGTTTTATTAGAAGTTCTCATATACTCTCGTATTTTCAATGATTCACACCACTCTCCAGTTTTCAGTAGTCAAATGTCAAGACATTTTGTGTCTCTCCACTCTCTTTTTAGGCTGTAATTCCAGCCTGGAAACTGACAGTGTGAGTACTAACACTACGTTAAGCAAGACCAGAGAGATAGCAGTTAACACTCAAGAGCAGTAGTTAGAGAGTCAGCTGCTCACTGGCCTGGGTCACGCTCTGTGGATGCAGCTGAACTGTTTGTGATGGGGAGGGAGCAGGCAGGGAACAGACCCCTTCCTGGCCACACCATGGGATGGGCTGCCTTGGGGGGTGGTTATTTGTGGAGAAATATCTTTTCCTTCCTCTGATGTTTTGACCCAGAAGAGTGGGTTAGAGTGTAGAAGCATCAGGATGACTTTCACAAAGCTTGTCCCTGCCCATATGCTAGGTTTTATCAGTACTAAAAATTGTCTAGTCCATATTTCTGTAATTACTGGAAAGACAACAGTAAAAGAGTTTTCTCCAGAAGCCTTTATTTATCCTCATAAATATTTTGGGAAATGAAAGAAGTTATTTGCCATCTTGTAGTACATTAAATAAACAGTATGTTTCTGCAGTTACTCTATATTGTCATCTTGGAATGGGGTGGGGATAATAAAAAGAAGTGGTGCTTTGTCATCTGACATTTGACAATTAATATGAATACACTTTTCCACATGCAACAGAAAGCAAAAGTATTATAAATTTGAAGTAATTATGTAATGTTAATGTTGCAGTAGTGGCCAAAGACCTTAGAGAGATTGGTGGTCCCATACCTTTAGGTGTTGTGCAAACAGTAATTAAATATTTCTGCCTTAAAAAGCTTACAAGTGCTGACAGCCTTTTTTAGACAAGACTTGCTGTGAGTGCAGAGAGGGTTCTTGTGTAGTCATGGTTTAGAACACTCATCTTGAATTTGTGAAGGAAGCACAAGGTAGAGTAAGTGCAAGTGAAAATGAAAGTTGTAGAAACTGAAAGAGAAAATGCATTTGTGGAATGAAAAAATGCTGATCACAACTTGTTTCAGTGAAAATTTCAGTTATGTAGCAGCTAGTAAGATCCAGAGATATTTGGATTCCCAAATGTACATTATGCTCTGGTTGGCACTGCAGCTTCAGATGTGGGAGTCCGCCACATTCTCCTTGAATTAGACTGAGCACTAAGGTACATAACTCCCCCCGAGCTTCACTGTGGCTTTATTGCAATGAGAGAGAAGAGACTCTCCTAAGTATTTAGGCTCAGATTTCCTGTGTGTTTGATCCCTTAACACACCCTTAAGTCTTAATTCTGCAGTCTTTTAATAGTGAGTTTTCAATATCTTACTACATTAAAAGAAAAAAGTAGTCAATTCTTTACTACATCCAGTTGGATTGATATTTACATATGCTACTCCCTTCTGGCAGCTTTCCTTCTGTTAATGTCACTCTGATTAGCTGTAAAAGACAGAGGAGATAGTCTTGAAATAGGTTGTTCCTAAGGGCCACTCTGATGTTTATCCTCTTATAGTATGGCACAGCTGGGAATGGCAATTTGCTCTTGTAACAGGTTGACCAAGGATCAGCTGCAGTATTAAAAGATTAGTACCCAATAATTTCCAGCAAGCTGTTCTGTAATAAAGTCAGCATGTTGATGTGGATTTTAAATGTCTGAATGTCTGGCTCCTTTTTGTAACATTTTATTTCAAGTCTAACAACAAACAACCCCAAAACCCAAAAAAACCAACCTTCCTAGCAAAACTCCCAAAAAACCACCACCGCCACCCCACCCCCCATATTCTATGAATTTACTCTGATGTTAACAAACACTTTGATTTTAAACTTGTAATTTATGTAATGATATATGTGTTTAGACATCTGGACAACAGCTCTGACAAAGCAAACAAGCCACTCTTAACTATTAGGTTGCTATGCTGCCAGCCAGAATAAATGAAAAATATGTGGACTCAGTAAGAAGAAAATCAACCAGTTAATTTGTTTTCAAGGTTTATTATCATTGTTGAATCTTACTTATTAATGATCTCTGTACATACAAAATTGAATGCATCTGTTCTAACAGTGTTTGTATTTATCTAATAACCCTGCTCTAAGCAGCTATCACTATAGTGTTACATATCCACTTATATCTCATTTTCCAAAGTGCATGGCTGCTACATGATGAAACAACAAAACAGTATTAAAATTGTTAGCATTTAGAGGTGTAGCAGCACTCTCATTCCTTGCTGCCCTCTTAATTCTTCAGAGTTAGAGATGCAGATTTGTGTGGGTCTTACAACAAAATTTCTGTATGGGACTTGGTAGGCAGGAACTTTGGTAGTCTGATGTCTTGAATGCTGATGGATCTTTTTCCACTGCCCTGGATACAAGAGCGCTTTGATGTTACTTTGGATTTTAGCCATGGTAGATGCTACAACTCTCTTTTTCTCCAGAGAAGATACGGTTTATACGGTTTTCTCTGGCCAGTTTTAGTCAGATGTTTAATGTTAACTTTTATATGTAAAACCAGTATGCAAGAAAATGGAAAAATGTGTTTGTCCTCAGAGTGACACTGTGCTTTAGCCTTGTGAGCAACACAAGTAGGAATTACAGTGTTTGGCTCTTGGCCTTGGGAGCTGTCATAATGTCAACAAGAGTTATGAGATCCAGTACTTTGTACTGTGTTCACAGCATCTCTGTGCCCAGGACACTGGGGTGAGTGATTGCAGATCTTCTATGGATCTGTAGCAGTTTCTTTTGAACGGTAAAAAGTTGTGCCAGATCTGCTTAAAATAATTTAAAGCGTGCTGGATCTGCTCACTGGAGCTGTGTGTATTGAAGCTGAGTGCTTGCCTTTGTTGCAAAATGTAGAAGACGCGTTGTTAATTTAGCAGATTCTGAAGTGCTGGACCTTGTGCTCATGAGACCAAATTTTTTCATCCTTTAAACAGCAGCATCTCTGGCTCCCATATGATAAGAACTGATGCTATTTGTAATAATATGCATCTGCCTGTTTTGCTATGGATTGTTTGAAAAAATCTGTTCCTGAAGGTTTGTTTCCCTTGTTTGCATGGCTGGCTTGTGAGGGCTTTAGTCACTTGGTTCAGGTTTGCTGCTGCTCCACTTAGCATCTAAAACATCTTGGCAAGGAGCATGAAGTGTTTTTCCCCTTCTTCCCGGAGGCTCTGCAGAAGCTTCTGCACTGGCTGAGCCTGCCCCTTCACTGTGTGCTTCAAAAAGGAAAAGCAATTTCCCCTGTTGTCAGGCAGTCTACGACTAATGTGCCTCCTTGCCTCAAGAAGGATCCCAGCCCCTCTGATTCTCCCTGTGTAAGGAAGAGGGGCTTATAACATACAAAATAAAATCCAGGATGGTGCTGTCAGCCTGTGATTGCTTTGGAGGTTAAAAAAGCAGGGAATTTAATGGGAGAAGCTCTGAAGCCAATAAAAGACTCTGTTTTGCCCTTGCTAGTCTTGGCTTGAGATAAAAGTAACTGTGGATGATGTATTTGATTGGTAGGAATCACACACAGTGGAAAACACATTAGCATTTCAGATTTATAGTATTTTGAGTCCAAATCTATGTGTCAATTGCCAGCAATTTCAGCAGCAAAAGTAAAACCCATGTGAAAATTGATTAAGCAACAGTATGTCCAGAGGGCATAGATATTTAGAGGGGGTATTTGGCCTTTGTTCTTGCTTAAATATTTTTAATCTTTCCAGTGTTATAAGTGGATTGTAGGTATATTCATAATGTGCATTGGTGTTTGCAGTCAAACAGAAATCTTCAGCTAATGTTAGATCTTAGTAAATAAGATGCAGGAAGAGGTATGTCACAATGGATATATTTTTAACATGCAAAATAGTCTTTGTTCACTGTATTTTAGAAGAGAAAAATCCCCACATATTGCTAAGGTAAATAGATCAAATTCAGGGTTGAGTTACATAAAACTTAACTTCAAATCAATATTCTTTAGTCATGTTATAAATATCTGAAAACAGAACTTGATCATCAGAAAACTACTAAAGTGCCAAACATCCTTGACAGTCATTGCTGCTTTGAGCAGCATTCAATCTCTCTATTTCCTGTGTTGAATACTGTTGTTGAAAATATTTGCTGTATTTGAGTTTTACAATAACATCATGTATCTAATGGTTAATTACATTTTTTCATCCCACTGTACAAGGCCTTGTAACTGAATGTCAGGTTTTCAGGAGCTGTTTCAGTTGCAGCAGCTGCTTCTCTTCTGACAAAAGTGTTGCTGAGGGAATGACTTCACAAAGGCATTTTTCCCACCCCACCCCAGGATGAGAGTACCTGGGAAACTGAGTGCAAGGTAGGGGTACCCAAAGGCCTTAACACATTGTAATGCAGAAAGAAATGAGACTTCTCAGGCTGGTGTCAAACCTGTGCCTCTGAGCTTTGTAATCTGGAAGTGAGAGTAGAGGAATCATCTCCTTCCTCTTAGCTGGGTCAAACAAGTGCAGCAGAGCCTGGCTGTGTTGCTTCCTTAATCATCCATCTGCCTGAGAGCCACTGTCTTAAGTTTAAAGGAGTCTGTGGGTATCTTAGGTCATCTTTGCCTCACAATGAATCTTGCGTCTGTCAAAAGACATTCACAGCACCAGGGCTTAAGGTGTTTCTGTAACACTCAAAAAAAGTTTTGTAGATTTTTGGAGATAAATGGAATCCTTCTCTCTTCTCAGCTTTTTCAACTTCTGTTTTGCTCTGTCTCATACTCTTTCTTTTGTACAACAATGTTGTGAGATAATAGAAGTTAAAAATTTTGTTCAGGATGAGACCAGTTGTATGAAGACTTACTAAAAAAGAGGTCTATGGAGTGTTATCTTTCTTCCCTCCTAAAATCATTGTGTGTTTACCCACCTCTCCTACCACTGAGGTAATTAAAATAAAAAAGAACCAAAACTAAGTTTGCTGGCTCAGGCGGAAAAGTGAAAAAAGAGAGTTGAGAAAATGCTGCCTTGTGGATCTGTAACTACAGTATTGAGAATCATACAAGATGATAAGATAGAAATAAACACTGTTATATACACAAATTGTAAATTGTTTGCAAATATCAACCAAATGCTTGATTGTAATTGAAACTGAGGAATTCCTGGTCTTTCTGTGTAAACAGCAAGTGATTTAGGTCCACAGGTGGAAGCTACTGATGGCTCTTAGGAGCTGCACCTGGCTTCCTCAGTGGAGCTATGTGGACAGCTGCTCTGTGGAAGCATCTTCCGAAGTTATTTTAGTTGCTGTCTCAGCTTTCCAGGCTGTGTCTTTACCATCTTTCTTTGCTAGAATTATAACAGTAGCATAAGGCAGAGGTGCATGCTGTTCCTGAGTAGCAAGTCCTTACAAACCCCAGGCTGTCCCTTCCTTTGGATCAGGAGACATGCCTAAATGCAAAACCAGCCTTCTCACTCAGCTGTACCAGAACTGTTCGGATTTCTCACAGAAGTTTGATAGAAATGAATGCCAAGAAAATTTGTTGTGAAATTTTTGTATGTAAGGCCTGCATATTGCACTTGATTCTTGCCTGCCTTATTAATAGCAGTGTGCCACTATTTTCACAGGTGCAGAGCAAGATGTAGGAGTGGAAATTGCCACCAACTCAAAACCATGACACTTTGCATATTGGAGAAATGACTAATCAAGGTGCAAAGCAACAGCTTTCAAATTGTGGTCTTGAGATATTAATAGAGGCAGGGTTTTGCTAGGCCAGGAATTGCACAGCTGTTTGATTGGGGTTTTTTAGTTTGTTTTTTTTTTTATGTTCCAGTAGACCAGTGGAAATAAATTCACTATATTTTTTAATCCTTCTCATATCCTTGTTAATTTTTCACTAGCTAGCATGCATCTCAGTGCTGAATCCTGGGCTCTGCTTTGATACAGCTAATGAAAAAATTGCCACTCCTATCTGCATCATTAGCCTAATGTTAGTTAATAATACTTAGTATTTTGCAGAGTCACTTGTATCTTCAAAGCACTTAGCAGTTATTAACTAATTAATCCTCACTACATGCCTGTGAGTTGGAAGGTAAATAAATATTAACATTCCCCTTTTAGCAAAGGGGTAACCAAATAGGAAGATTAAGTGATTTGCATGGACTTAGTGGCAGAGCTGGCAAGAGAACTCCTATGCTTTAATGCTTGTACTTATCCTTCCAACCACACTCTCAGTGTGAATTAAACCCTTCACCATTAATCTGTGTAGCCTTTCTGAATACTTCAGTATTTTTTCAGATCTAAAGTTTATGTCTCTGGTCAGAGCCTATCATACTGAAGGATGGCTGCTGCTCTGGGGTGCAGATCTTCCCAAGTCACATTACACAAAGTGTGGGCAATATTAGAAGGGAGGCCACAATTCCCTTGTACTTCCCCCAGAAAATCCATGCCAGGCCTGTATTTAGAATGTTCAGAAGAAAAGTACTGAGCCTTCTCATCAGGCCTGATTAAAATATATGTAGTATCTGGCCATTGCTTTTACAGGAAAATATTAATTATTTATACTGCTGTTTCACTCAGTGCTGAATCAAAGCTGGAGCACCTGAAAATGATAAGTCTTTCTATGGAGACTATGTTGTCAATCACAGCCTTCAAGAAGTGTTTGTGAAACTATGGGAATTCTCTCTTATATGCTTAAATATAGTGACTATTTTTAAATTATGTAAATTATTTTAAACAGCATAAATTATTTTTAACCAAGTCCACATGCTTTCCTCAAACCTTCAGTGTTCTTTGAGGAGATAATAGCCTAAGTGGCTTCAGAAGGCTCTGGGTAATTTTTTGCATTAACAAAGCCTATAAACAAAATGTGGTCTAAATACTAGAAAAATGTTTATGTAAGAAAATAAAGAAAGTGATTTTTAATAGATATGTGGGTCAAAGCTCAGCTTCCACCTTGTCAGCCTCCCCTGAAGGAAAAAATCATTTCCATTCTTCTACCAGAAGGGGGTCACAATAAGGGGAAATACCTGGGCAATAGCTTTGGCACCAGAGGTGGTGCATGAGTTTGTGCCCTGGGATCCACTCCAGCAGCTGCCGTGGCCTCTCGTGGCTCAGTCGTGGCCCTTCCTATCCTGCGGATCCTACTCTGCATTCCCTACACTCCACGATGGAGGTGGGGAAAGCTCAGCAATGGCAGCTCTCAGGCACACAGGGACACCTTGCTGCAGGGGTGGATGCCCCTTGCTGCCCTTTGCCTTTTGCATGCATCCAGCCAATGAGGAAATGTGGCCCTGCCAACCTCCATACCTTTCACTGTGACAGCATTTGAGCTCTTCTGTCTACTCTTAGACATATCTTAAGGGCTCTTTCACAGATGAGAGAATTAATGCCTTCATGCCACTGATCTTCTAAACCTGAAGGCTGAGATATTTGTGTCCTCTCTTCCCTGCAGCTTCACTGTTCACGCTGGTCTGTAGTGTGCATGCTGAAATGTTAACACTTGCCATGATGTAGGAAGACAGCAAGCTGTGGGACAAGAATGTGCCAGGGAGCAGATTCTTGTGTCCTCCTGTGTCAGCTTCTCCTGATCACCACAGCCTGGCTTTACCCAAATTGACATCTGTCAAAATGGGCCAGCACTGAGAGGAATGGGCCAGAACTGAGCTCAATATTTTGTTGAGCTATCCCCTGTTTCAGGGGAGTTGCTGAGTTATCCCTGTTTCATGTTTGTTATTTGCCCATTAGAGCTGGGTGATCTGCCAGAGATTAGGTTACAGAATCTGGAAGTGTAAGTAATTTTAACTTGAATTTAGTGAAAGCTTTCAGACAGAGACACAAGGTGGAATTAGGATACTTGGAAAATGGTTTAGTGTTCGCTAAATGCTTTCTCCTTTTAGATGGCACTGGTGAGATTGCACCTTGAATTCCATTTCCAGTTCTGGGCCCTCACTATTTTATTATAAAAAACAACAGAAAAGCTGTATTTTTATGAAATCCCAAACTTTTAACTTGTTTGAACAGAATAGTTGCTTTAACACAAAATGGCAACTTGGCTATTTTTTCCTGTTGTTCTGATAGTAAAAATACTTCACATTGAATGAGAATGTTTTGGATCTTTTTTTTGATCCCAAGTTTTTTGGTAGGTCAGTCACTAGTCCAGTAACTATGGTTTCTCCATCTTAGTGTGAGTCAAATGCTCGGTTTATTGTCATGTGCATCTGGGTGGGATTATTCCTATTTTTTTCTCCTAATGGCTGTGTTGCTGATGGGTTTCTACTCACTATCTTCTCTATGGGGTTTCACTCACACTCAGAGCTGGCTATAGTCCAATACGCTCCAATACAGTCTCAATACTTGAGAAGCTAACAAATCCTAGAAAGGTCATGGGGAAATGGTACCTGTGTTCCTCTGTACAACACAGAGGCATTTCAGAGGATATTCACCTCTGACTAGACCATAGGGTGCATTTCAAAACTGCCCTTCAGTTCCCAGGACTCTTGCTGGCATCCTGTTAACCAATTAAATGGGCTGTGCTGCCACATGCAGAAGGACAGGGTGTAGAGAAAACACAACAGCCTTTTATAAAATGTTCTCCTGATTTCTCACCCTCTTAACATCAGAGAAGATTCTTCTGATTCAAACACATATTTAATATTCTATACTTAAAAATTCTCCCTGCTCTGTTAAGCCAGTGTCAAATCTCAGTGGAAGCAGCTTTGTGCTGCTTTTTAAGAGTCCACACAGCTTCACTTAAAAATGAGCAATTTTTCATGAGAGTTGGTGCTACCAGCAGAATCCTCAGAAACTGTAGGCTGAACAGTTTTATTTTCAACTCTTGCTGTAACTAATAAATTTGGTTTTGTGGATTTTCAGAGAAGCAAAGCGATCCCAGTTATCTTCTTTAGTGAAAATAAGCCACAACATCTTTTGCCTTAGTGAAGTAGGACAAGTATTTGGCAGGGGCAGCTACAGAGCTGCCAGCAGGCTCCAGGTCAGAGCTGGAGCTGTGGACTGTTGCAAAACTGCCTGAGGCAAGTTGAAAAATTCGATTAAAAGGGATTTTCAAACACAGCCTTTGTTCTGCAGATGTCTAGGTATGAGAAAGAGGGTGGGAAGCAAGTGAGCCTTGCCACAGGCAGTATGGCTGTGGTGTTCAGGTACCCCCTCACTTTCAGGGATGAAAACTTGTGTCTTTTTGTTTTTCAATTTCACATAAAGGTGAAGTCCTCCTTTGGCTGCTTCAGCACCAGTAATGGTTAATATATAATGCTAGCAAATTTAGGAAGTGCGCCATTTGTATTCAGCATGACACACTGAGTTGTGCATTCTGTTTGCTATAGGTGTTGCAAGACTTGTATTTAAAATGGCAGCTGGAAAAAGCAGGGTTTCCAAATTGTTTTTTACACTTTTTCTGCCTTGATCTCTGGCTACCTCCAGAAGTGAGGCTGGGAAGATGGCCTTAACATGTTGTGTCTTTGTTTCCTAGGTGTTCCGCCTGAAAGTGTGAGCACAGCTAATGCTGTCTTACTGTTTTCCTCACATGAGCCATGGCTGAGGCCATGGTAGTCTTTCCTTCCCTCTGTCCAATCCCAACTGTTTCCCTTGTGCAGGCACACACTGCTTGGACAGTTCTCTGCAGCAATTCATCCAGCTTTCCCCAGTTACTGGTATATTTTGAACAAACACAGATGAGGGGATGTATGAGACACCATGTTAAAATGCTTCCTGCACAGTACCCTCAAAAAAGGTTCTTCTACAAATGCTTGACATACAGATCATTTTCAACCTTTGATCATCTGTCATTTTATTGTAAGAAAGCATGCCTTCATTTGCCACCGTTTAAAATAGACCCAGAGGAAGTCAGGGCTTAATCTTAACCTCAAACACATTGAGCCCTGTATTTCCTATCCAGCCATACACTGTGCTATCTGGTTTCCTATACCTCAGGCCTGCTAAGTTTAGTTCCTCTCAGCCAGCTGCTAAGAAGGAAGGGAAACTGTGTTCTCTGTGGATAAACCATTTGCTGTCCACAGCTCTCCCGGCCTTATGAACTAAGTGGTAGACAGCAATACAGTTTTGAGGTTTCTCAGTTTTTAAAAAAAATGTATTTTGAATTCTTTTCTCTCTTAATTTGTTCTGTGGGTTCATATATTTAAATCCGCGATGCCATGCTTTCTTGGGCTTCTCTAGGAAGAACTTGTATGCTTGGGGATAATCATTTAGCATTTATGAGTATCATGTGGTTAGACCATTGCTAAATTAAACTGGAGTGTTATGCATTAATTAATATTCTATCAAACCCAGTGCAGTCACTCAGGTCTTTCATCTTAGAAAGTAGATGAATGAGTGGAATATATAATGTACCATGCAGAAATTGAGATTGCCTCACTAGAAATCTTTATTTATCATAGAAAGTAGCTGCATAAAATAGCTGAGATAAAACTGACCTATTTTTCCTCTATATCAGTATCACTTCTTGTCCATTTGCTTCAGGCAAGCAGATTGGAGGAACTGACTGATTTCGTTCTTGGGGATATTCTCAGGTCCTGCTATGAAAGCCACCAACCTGTTTCAGTAGTGTCTTCTGAGAACATTAAATATGTATTAACTTTTCCCTCTAATGTTTAGTAGAACTATGATAATTTTGACATAACTGTACCTGCTGCCACATCTGGCAGCCACATGCCACATTGCACACACAGGTGGTTCAGCATCCACAAGCTGGAGCTGGCTTTTTGGGGTGGGATTTGGCAAGCCTGTATCCCTGCTGCACAACGATGTATTTTCTCCGTGGTAGTACACACTTCCTGGCAGACTTTTCGGTCTGGATTATTTCCAAAGCAAAACTCTTAGCAACACTGATATCTCTGTGAAACCTAGAGGATTGGGAAAATTCACTCTTTGTCCCTCATGATTCTACTAAACCTTGGTTAAATTCCTTCCTTTTGTTGTGTCACACATCTCCATTTCAAATCATGAAAGGGAAAATCCTGATGGAAAAGATTTATACTACCATTACAAGAGACAGAAGGGGCTGAGGGCTGTATTTCAGTGTTTGTATAAAGCTGCTGTTTTGCTTTCCTACAGTTGCATACAGTTTTATCTGAGCTGTTTTGATGTTTCCATAGTCTTATATACTTCCACCCCTGCTTGGTCCTTGCTTTTGAGTGGTAGTACTCATAAATTCAATTTTGAATTTGGTATCAGGATCTACTTCTTTTAATGGCATGGTGAATAAAAACATCCAGTTGGACCTAAAATACAGTAGACTTAGGTAGAATATTGATAAAGGATAAAAAAAAGAAAGGTTAACTTCATCAAATGTAAAACAGGGTAGGAAACTCTACCCTGCATTTTTATTGTAATACGTGGATGTATCTAATTTCTCCCCACCACCCATCATGTAATTACATAATCTTAAAATCACAAAATAATTTGTGAGCTTCAACATTCTCATTTTCAATTAGAGGCAGATTGGTCCTGATATCTGCATACATTTTAAAAAATAATTATTTAAATGTGTGAAGAAAAAAAGCAAACCACAAAGTTAGTACAGAGCATTGTCCTACAGATAAGGACATAAAATTCACAGAATGGGGACGTAAAGCAAATGCTTCATAAAAAATTGTCTGGACCATGTAATTGAATTTATGTAATCCAGTCATGGAGACAGAAGAACCTGTTGGTACTGCTGTATTAGTCTGTTCACAGATGGCTGAAAATATATAGTGAAAATACCTAGTTGCTAATGGCTCCAGAAAACTATAACACGTCTTGGACCAGGCAGGACTGGTTAATACAAAATTCAAAGCTGAAGGCAAAAGGAGACTTTTGTGATGAGGAAGCTCCTAATACCCTGAATAACCTTGACAAATAGTTGCCAAATTTACTGTGCTATCAAATGAGAGTGGGGATATATTTGTCTAATTATTCTTGCAAGGGCAGGGATTCATAATCTTTCCTCTCTCCTTCAGCTGGTGTGTGTATATAGCCCATCTCTCTGGCTTTAACACAAAGTGCAGGAGCACTCAGCCTCAGTAAGGATGGCTAAGTAGCCCAGATTAAGGAGCTTTAATAAATGCTTGCTCCAGGCCCAGCTGTGTTGGTAGAAGCATCTCAGTGATGCTTCCCAATTACAGATGACTCAGAGAACCATTTATTATACTTATGTAATTGTGTAGGTTTTGTGTTGTAGGTTTGCACTAACAACTTAGGTTTATATCGGTAATCTTAACACTTCACCTGTATTTTACTAAATAGATTCAGGAACAGGCACCTCCATTCTCTGGGAAAAAAAAGATCAGCAGGAAAGCCTAAACCCATCCTTTTGTTTGTCATGTGTTGAGCAAATGGTGCTGACACCAGGAAATGTGCAGCACTTGACACGTGCATTCTGTAAGTGCTTGGATGCAGCTAGCAGGCATCCTGTGCCGTGAGCGCTTTGCAGTGCTGACAGCACCCTGGCAGCCTGTCATGCTGGACTGAAAAGATGATAAACAACTATATAAAGCATATAATAACATTTTTATGTGCATAAATATGTACATTAGTGAAGACTTCAAAAAATTAGCAGCTATCACAGATTAATGTATTATTTAAGTGACTTTTTGAGGTGTAAATATATTTTAAAGTATTTTAAGAATACAGTATTTTTTTATGATGATAATTCAGACTCTGAAGGTACCTGTGGTGGGTCAGAGGAGCTGTGCAGGTTGACTGGCAAGTTATTGTTCTTGCAACTGCTATTCCCTTTGTAACAGGAGATGACCATGGTGTCTCCTGCCTACAAACATAGGGCCAGTTTGGCAAACTGGAGCAGCAAGACCTTGGAATTATGTGGTTGTCTGGAGGGGTAGGGTGAGGCGAGAGAGTTAAGGAGGGAAGAGGCTAGTGATTTGCAGCCCTCTAAGGAGTCATACTGATGACAGACCAAGTCTTGGAGGGAAATTCTTGGAATAGTCACATAACATTGCAAACCTAGCCATATCCAGCTCCAGTGTGGATGCACAGACAGGCTGCACAGACCCTTGGCTGTTAGAACCAGGCTGCATTTGCACAAGTACTGTGCTGCTCAGGTTCTCCTGTAAATCCCCAGCACAGTGTCCTGTAGCCACCCGTGAGGCAGAGCAGCCTGACCAGCTGGTGACCCCAGTGCAAGCACCAAAGCACCAGTCTCAGTCTGAAGGAAAGTGAGCATGCAGCAAGCTGGTATAATGACAGCTCTGGCTGGCAGGCTCTGGCTGAGAGGACTGATTTTCAAAACAGAGTTTGAGAAAAATCTCTGTGTATAAATCAGTTCCTCCAAGAGCTTTAGGAGAATGCTGCACATGTAGTTTACTGGGGCATCAGCTCTTGCCTCTGCTCTTCTGCTCATAGCCCAATTCTCACTCTTCTACCCAGGACTTTCAGCCATTGGTTAACAGTATGAGTAGAAGAAAATGCCCTGTCAGGATGCTTGACCATCATCCCACTATTCATACCCTCCTTGGAAACTTGCCCTGATTGTCTAATGCACCTGCAGAGAAGCCACAGCAAGCCGGGACCTCTGCCCCTCTATGCTCTCTTCCCGCGACAAGTTTTACCTCTTCCTGTGACATTTGTGTTTTGGTTTGGTTGCACCCTGCCTGCATGGGGGAGAGAGCCAGGCCAGCAGCCAGTTCACTGCTCTGGATGGTGTGAGGATTCACCTCGGGGACTCTGGCACTCAAGGGGGTCCTCCCAGAGATTGTGAAGAGTGACCCTCAGAGCTGAAAAGAACTTGCTGAAAGCTTTTTGAGACCTCCATATACAGTGATGCAGAACATTTATGTGTATTCAACATCTAGCTGTCCGTTAGAAGAAAAACCTGAATGAACTTGGAAGTAGGGAAATATTCCTGCCATTACACTACTGAGTTACTGTGCACATTGCGTGACATCTGTGCAGAGTCTTGAGTAATGGATGACTAAGTATCATCTGATTCTCTGTTAATAAAAAGGAGGTGAATATGCACATTTCACTCAGGAAGGAAATGATGAAACTGGGGCAAAATACTTGGAAAGGACTGTACTTCAAAACCCCTTTTTCCTTCCCAGGACAAAGCAGATGCTGCTAGCAACTTCAGGTGGGGTTGGGAAAAGCCAAAATTATAAGGGAGCAGTCTTTTACTTTTAAGTCTTTTTGAGTTCCAATAGTGAGTGATAGAAATTTCATTGTATATGTTTCCAGCATAAAACTATGGTGTGGGCAGATTTCCTTCTGCCTTTAATAAGAATTGGGTTATTCAGACACATGCCTAGCTGTGCTCTGAATTTAGAAATCAAGCATTGCTTTCTGCAATGACTTTTTGAAAAATTGATTTTCTTAATATAAATTATCTTCTAAGGTGACCTTGGGTGAGGCAAATCAATACAGGATTGCTGAAAGCAGCGCTTGCTCTCAGCAGAGTTACCGACGCCAGAGTCAGGCAGCCCCAGCCAACCCCTGCCCCACGGCAGCCCTCCCACACCTGACCCCAGACTCTTGTCCTGGCCCTGCAGAGCCCCCAGCACCCACACATGCAAGAGTAGGTAATGTGGAGGGTGGCTTGAACTCATGGAGGTCCTTGGGTTATGGCAAAGCAGCAGGCTGTCAGGGAGACACTGCAGATCTTCAGCTTGTTGGGCTGGTCTGTAAGATGGGCTCACTGGGATCCCCTGAGCAGGAGGTCTTCAGTTAGCCTGTAGCATCCCTGGGATCCAAGGTGCTGCAGACTGAGCAGTCTGGCTGTGGCAATGCAGTGACCAGGATGTGCAGTCATCACTCACTGAAGGCTTCTATTATTTTAATGATGTTCAGGGAGAAGCTGCTACTCTAATGCTATCGGGTATGTATATGCAGGCTTATCTTTCTTATGGCTTCAGATATTCCTGTGAAAAACACAGGAAATAACAGAAATGCAGAAGAACACCAGAAACCCAAATAGCTTGTGCATCACTGTAGTTTCCATTATTTCCTGGATTTGACTAGCTCAGAAATACTGCAGGAAGTGCTTTTTCTTGTGGTATTTTTGCTTCCTCTCCCAGAAGAGTGGAAGCATTACACAACGACATGTGAAAATGAGAGAGGAATCCATGCTGCTGGTGGGTTGGGTCATGGGAGCACTGGATTTCTGCTTTCTGTGCTGTTCCCATGTCTGCAGTGGAGGGCCGAGGCCTGAGGGCCAGTATGGCAGTGCTTGCCAGCTCTGAGCACCCAGGCATGCATGATCCTCTTTGGGGAGGGTGGGCTGTGGACAGGGACAGAGCTGCCATAGGCTACTGGCATTGCTTCTCTCTCCTCATTACTCTATGCTTGCAGAGGAGCTGATCAACCTGAGGTGCTTCTTTGCAGCTTTATGCCAAATTTTTATTCTTGGCGAATCTGCCTAACACTCAAATACAGGTTAATAAACACCCAGAAGGTTGAGCCATTTCCTTGTGTGTACCTCATTGTTTTGACACATTTTGACACATTTTGAGACCTTGTTTGGAGATTTGAAATGCCTGTGATGTTCATCCAGGCTGCGCCCTGGCCAGTCAGCATTCACTCTGGTGAGCCAGAGCAAATGCATTAAATCCTGCATTAAAGTTTCACTGATAACATTGTGCTTATTAAATAATACAAACATTTTTCCTGTTTGCCAACCAGTGGGGATCCCTAGTACACACTAGGGAAGCGTGAACTATAAAAGCCTCTATTCTTTTTTAATTAGGCTGTATCTAATTAAAATTATTGCCTGCCACTACTAGCATTTATAAAGTATTTTCCAACCCAGCATGACTCATGGGGCTATATGGAGACAGATTGCACTGCAGTCTATTTGGGATGTGTTTGCTTGTGCTGTGCAATTGTCCTTTATCATCACAGGCAAGCAGTATTTGTTCAAATTATTATTCGGTGTGTACTGCCAGCCATCTAGGCCTCCACAGTTCTTTTTATAAATTCACTGATTAGCCTATTTTGAATATGAAATATGGGTTTGAGATCCAGCTTGGGGCTCTGAACAGACAAATCATTTGGAGGACTGTCCCTAGAAGTCACTGATGGGAATTTATCAGCTCAAGATGCCAGGCTAGTCTGGGAGTCAGCTATTGCAAATGATGTTGAAACACCAGCAGTCTTTCTACTAACCTGTGTGGCAATGGAACCATCCATCATATGTGCTCCGGGCAGCCTGCTCAGGCTTGGCCCATGAGGAGTGACTGATTTGTAGGGAAGCAAAGACCCTGGAAAATGGCATGGAATAGGCTGCCATAGGTAACCCCAGTAAAGCCAAGCTTAGCCAGCAACACCCACTGGAGTGGAGCCAGGTATTCCTCCAAAGAGAGAGCAACTGAGAACCTGCGTGGAGAGATGGGAAGAGGCTGTGGCAGGCAGATGTTTTGCCTACATTTGCCTGAAGAACAGAAGCGTGTCTGACGAGGGCATGGGGTGTGGTTGAGCATGGATGAGGGGAAATGGACTGGGAGGGAACCGCGCCCAGAGGCAACTGGGCCAGCTGGTTTGTGCAGGGCAGGAGCAGCCTGCAGGCAGTGGTGCTGGCTCAGTGGTGAGGGATGGGTACTGTTGTGGGGCAAGGGGACACTTGGGGCTCAGAGATGTGCAGGGAGCTGCCCATGGAGCTGACAGCAGCTGCTTTAGGCTGGGCAGTAGTGCTTGGAGAGATCATGCTGGTTTGTCAGGATCTTGGCTGGAAGCATGCAAAGTAATGTGTGACACGTGGAACCCCCAGGTTTACAGACTGAATGCTGATTCCCAGATGTGGAGGAGGACAGTGTGTCTGTAGGCTACAGGGTTTAGAGCAGCAGCTCAAAGGGGTCAGACATCCTCCACTCAGGAGTGTGTCTGCACTGGAAGGATGGAAGGAGTGGAGCAGAGGAACCCCCATGAGAGCCCGTGCTCCTGAGGGGAGGCAGGCAGGAAGCAATGCTTCTTCTGGGAGAAGTGCAGGGCTGCTCTCCTTCCCTGCCCTGCACAGCCCTGGCTTCATGCCCCCACCCCATCCTCCAGCTCCCTCAGGTTGGGTTCCAATGATGGTGCAGATGTGAGGGGTGAGAAGCAGGAGAGGAAATGGCAGCAGGGTGCCGAGTGAGAGGACACAAAGGCAGTGGCAGCCACTGATGGAGCAGCTGAAAGTAAAAGGCTCAGCTCCACATTCACAACATATACAGGTGAGCTGAAGCCATTGCTGTGTTAGTGCAAGGTTTACAGTCATATTTAATCTCTTTTTCACTTTCTGTGGTATGTTTTTCTTCCAAGGGTTATCACAGTGCATGAAACATAGGTGTGATGCTGTTACTGTCTTTCCTTTAAGTCCATCCCAAGTAAGACATGACAAGACATGGAATTAGGTTAAAATTAAAATCTTACCATATAAATTTGTTTTTAGTATAGGTTTGCCCATCTGAGATTATACCAGCTTTGTTCTTAATGCTGTACCTAAAACAAAATAAGATGTAATACCTGCTCTGTGAGCTGATCATCTAAAAGGCAGGGCCTTTAAAAAGAAAAGGTAATATTTTTAGCTATAGGTGAGGAACTGGGACACAGAGAATCAAATTACTCCCATGTCATGCTGACTAGGAATTAACATGTGTTTTGAATTTCCAGTTTCATCTTAACCACGAAAACAAATTTTCTCTTTGAGTAGGGATAGTATGTTCTGGATTTAAAAATATTTTTTGTATGGAATGCTAAAATAATTTCAAGTTCTTGCTGTGCTATGGTTGCTCCCTTGATGCTTGGACAGCTACTTTTATGTCTGCAGCATTTTCTTCTCCCACAAAATCAAAATACAAGTTTTCTTACCTTGTGCAAGACAGTCTTTGCTAGGAGTACTTCTTTTCTTCACTGTACCTTGAAGAACAATATGCATCATCCAATATGAGCTTTGCAGTATTTCTGATGTTAAAACAACAACAATAAAACCTCCTGGTGCTCTTTTCTGCAGCTAAACAGTGTTATTAATTAATTAATTAATGAAAATACAGTTATTTGTAAACTGCCACTCAATTGGTTTTCATGGGTCATTTTATTTCTCTTTAATTATATAGTAGAGAAAGAAGAAGCTGAGGTTGTGCGTGGGACAGGGCTGGTTGCTGCCATCTAACAGGGATGAGCTTTGGACTCATGTTTTTCTGCTGTAGAACACAAAAAGAGTCAATGAGCTAACACCCAGGTTAGGTCCTGCTGCCATGACTGGCAGGTTGGTTTTCACCTCCACACTGCCTCCAGAGATGTTTTTTTCTGAGCTGTTGCTGTGCTGAAGCTGCTGCTGAGCCATTTGGATTGCTGTTCTGCTGGGAGCCTGACTTGCCTTCAAATTTAGGCCTTGCAGCTTGAGAATTGGGCTGATTTTCTTAGGGGCAGCTGCTTTTGCCCACAGAAGGCATGGGGTTAGACTGCTTGAATCCCAGTGCCCTTCAGCAATTTGTTTCTCATTTCTTAATGCAACAGTATTATTCCAGATGCCTGAACTTCTAACAGGAAAAACAGTGGGAGGAGGATGCTAAAATTAAATTAGGGGGATAACAAGTTTATACTTGTTTCTTCTGCTCTTTCCCCTGCATGACTGTAAGAGGCAGGAAATTGAGGGAGACCAACCTTCAGGCTGGGCTGCAAAGGTCACTCACATCTTTACATCTCACAAAATCAAGTTTCCCACACCCCAAGCAGCACTTACCTTCCATTGCTTGCTCGTGGGGTGCCTGGGTTTGCTTTCTTTCCTGAGCTGAACATGAGTTCAACAAGAGCTCACACACCAAAGCACAGAAGAGAATGGGAAACCTGCCTGTTTGGTTGCATCTGGTTTCACTGGTTTGCAGCCACACTGAAAAGAGTTTTGAGCCTGAAACAGCACCTTACAGCAGAGGAGCTGCTTGTCAGTGCTATTGAACACAAAATGATTGCTGGTCTTCAGAATCACATCTCCTCCAGCTCTGGTCTTCCCTGGCACCACTGGAAAGATGGACCTGCTTTACATCTCCTGGGCTTTGGCCAAAGTGATCTGTGTCTGAAAGGGAAATACTGCCAGAGCAGTTAAATTTAGCCTTATTAATTATTCCTGGCAGCTCATACAGTGCCAATTAAACAAGGATTTAAATTCCCCAATGATTTTTGCAAAATTTTCACTTTCAATCAGTTTTAGGTCCTAAATATGCAATCTGTCTATTAGAAGACGGTCACTTCCCCAAATAGTTTAAATTCAGGTTTCTTTACCATCAGAAATCACAAGTATATATGCTTTTAGCTTGTCTTTTTTATTAGTACCATCCTACTTCTTGTTTGGTTGCTTTTGTTTACCTACTCTCAAACTCTAGAGACTCATTAATCCTAGACTTCTGTTTGTAAGCCTTAGTGTAAGAAAAAATGTGGGGGATTTGTGAGGGCTTCTTTGTTTGTTGTCTAAAGAGTACAGCCAGACCACAGGCAGGTATTGCTGTGTAACCACTCATTAGAATGGCACCAGAAGCAGCACAGCAATTTGAATGCCTGTAAGGTAACAGGAGCTTACCCCCAGCTGCAGGGCTGCCGTGGCTGGCCCTGAACCCTGCCAGGAGGTGTGAGGGAAGTGGTGTAGCCATGCAAACCTGCTCAGCAGCACAGCTGTGTTGTCACCTTGTCCTACTGTGTGCTGCATGGACCCCTGCTGTGTGCCAGCCTCACACCCTGGGCGAGGGCAGGAGCTGCCCCAGCCATATGTCCAGGCACAAGGCTTCTTCTGGGGGTGAAAAATGGGTGTGGCATTTTTATGGTATACTTTTCTATTATAACCCCCACTGTCCAGGGATCTGCTGGCTGCGATGGTGGGACATGTAAACATGCTCTGGAGACATTACACGTATGGGGTATTACAGACACCCAATTCCTTGGTGTTTAAGGAAACTACTCCTTCCTGCACTAAGGTTTATATCATAATTGCATTAATAGTTGTGATAGTTTAGTGGGTGTAATTGTGAATTGTATATAAACTTGTGTGTCCTGTGAATAGGTAAAACATGTAGTGTGTGTTGAAAGATAGAAGCAGATGTTTCACACTGCTTAATAAACACATTCCCAAGCTGTCACTTCTTCATCCTCTACGTGGACCACAAGAGAATCAAAGTATAACATCTGCTTGTAAACACGATCAGGTGTGAGTCAGTAAAAGGAAAGAAGTGCAGTAAGAAATGATAAATTGCATATTTATATGCTCATCTATCATAATAGAGTAGGGCCTAGGAAAAATTTTAGCTATAAAATTAATCACAATATCTTAAAAAGGAGCATCATGCCCCTGTATTTACTGCAGGCTCCTAGATTATTCTCTGTGGAAAATATACAAATCTAACACTTATTTCCTTTGTAGTCACACCTGCAGCCCCTTGTTCTTACAGCTTCTGATGGTAACTAACATAAAGTAAGAGCTGGTATCTTCCAAGAAGCTCTTCCTTTAACTTCTTTAACTAGCTTAATTTAAATATCCAGAAATGCTCACAATGACAGTAATTCTGTAATTCTCTCTCTAAATTCCTAATGTTTGAAGCACTCCTTTATCAAAGCAGCTGATTCTCTGCTGATGTGCATTTTGTGTAGCTGTCTGTGCTTGTGTGGAGGCTGCATACACCTGTTCTGCTTCAGCAGCCTGTCAGGTGTCCTGCAGTACCAGAGGGGTGCACTATTAGGGTCAAAAAGCATAGAATCTAATATCTTGACAATTTGTGACTCTTGCTTTGAAACATTAACTAACTTTAGCAAGTTAGAGTGGACAAAAAGACCCCACTTGTCTTTTCAAACAGTTCTTCAAAACTACGTGTGTCCAACATGGAGAAGGAACAGCTTTTAGCTGTACTCTCATTCAGCTGGAAGTTTCATATGAAGCTTGTCTGTAACTTCTGGTTGGAAGTTATTACTTGGGTTTGTTATTGTTGTTCCTACTGAATGAATGGGCCTTTAGAGCTGGAGACAGCGCCAAGAAAAGGGGAAGTGATCCCATTTCACACCCAGCATTATATTTGACAGGGGCAAAGAATGCCAGAAATGTACCAAATGAAAACGATGAGCAAAGGTTGGAATTAAGTCATCACTCTTCAGGCAGATCATGTGTCAAAGATGCAGTTGGGTGGAGTGCAAAAGGACAAAAGCATCCCTGTCTCCCCTGCAAATTCAGCTGAGGAAAGGTGCTGTAACACACCAGTAAAAGCAGTCTGTGCCCCAACAGATGATGGACAGATCCTTATCCAGAGATAAGAGCTCATTGCCTGACCTTGCATTTAAATATTTTCAATTTTCATTTATTTCCTTTTTGTTAGAATAGTTGTTTTAGTTTTTGAGTATCAGAATGGCATTTTACTTGAATAGTGTACACTTGTGTGACACTTCAAAGGCTTCTTCCTCCATTGCTATTTTCAGCGGTTTCTGTGCCTTTTGATTTTTGACAAGTCCTAGGCTGGTCCTTGCTCTCTCAGTTTTAAATAAGTACTTGGTTGTTGTCATCCATTGTGTTTAGAACTCAAGGTCAATGCTGCTAAAGTGAGATCACTGATCAGTGAACACTGATTACCTTCAAGACAGTGCTCAGGTTGCTGAGGATCTCATGCTAATAGTGTTCCTAGACATGACTGAGGTCATGAATTATGTTTAATAAGCAAAGCCCTTTCCTGTGACAGCCCCATAAAGCCAAAGAAGCCTTGCTGTGAGTTCTTGTGATAAAAGCCAGGATTATTGCAGAATCGTACATAAAGTGGAGTGCAGAGGGACCAGGTTAGCTCCAAGTGTAATTCCAGCCTCTGCAGCTTGGTTTGGAGAAAAACTTGGCTTGACCTTGTATCCAGAAAGTTTGTTTATTCCTGGGATGTAGGACCTGGCTGGCCATGCCCATCCAGGAGTGGTGCAAGAGCCTTCAGGCAAAGTGCAGCAGACATCCTGCCTAGGAAAACCTGATGCTTAGAAACATTGTCTTTAAAAAGAGTCTGCTGTAAACTTGCAGCAGCATTACATTAGCTGCTAGTCCTTGTTGGAAAGTTGAAGGCAAACAACCTATAAGAAATAGCTCAGGGTCTCTGCAAGACTGACACAGCTGGTTTACACCAGCATTCTTCAGAGTAATCTGGTTCAGATGTCTTTTGTTTGCTTTGCTGTGTGCTGTGCTGTGTTTTTCAAGGGGCTGCAGATTGTCAGCTTTGGGCTTTCTCTTGAAAGAATTTGCTGTGATAGTAGGGCATCAGGAAACCTCTCGTTTTCTGTAGAAATATGAGGGGATTTGGCAAATACTGAATAGTATGATCAAAGAATCTACAAGTGTGACTTTGAGTTGTTTCCTTTCCCTGAGCTATTTATGCAACACACGTTTGAAGGCAAGCTGCGAGTATTATACAAAGAAATCTGCTAGCATGCAATCTCCAAGAGGAGATTTAAGATTTAATTTTAGGCAGGATCTGGATCACAGGAGCTAAAAGGAAGAGCTGTTTACACTACTCTGACAGCTATACTAAAAATTTAGTGTGTTTAATGCTTGTGTTTACGTACTCCATTTCTGCTGTGGTGAAGGGCATTTGCATGCATGGACTGACTGAATGAAATGCCCTCTGATGTGAAGTCATGTTTTGCCATTAATTGCAGAAGCTAAGGTGAGTGTAAGAGGAAACATGGAAACTTCATCTCACCCACCAGCATTTATTGCCATAAAGCAGTGATGGGTGTTGCTCTCCTCGTGAGCTCTGGTGAACTGGCTGTTCTCCTGTGGCAGCAATGCCACAGGACTCTGGAGTCTTGCCCCAGAGCTGAGAGGCAGCAGAGAGAGGACAAAAGTTTCCGTCTGCCCACCCTGAGTGAACATGAATGAACTAACTTCTTTTTCTCTAGTTATAAACCTTTAATGTAGCAGGAGCATGAGCTCAGTGCAGTATCCTGGGCTACACCAGAGTTCAGGTAGTCCAGCTAGAAGGGAGCAGTTGTGGCTCTTGCCTTCTTTTTCCATTTTTGCACTGTAAGTGGTGCAATCCCTCGGGCTACTGCAGCCATCCCTTACAGGTGAGGAAAAGCAGTAATGCCCTGTTTTTAAAAAATGATAATTTTGCACTGAAATACCCCTTAGTTGTGATCTCAGTGTGGTAAGGAAATGCAAGCAGTCCACACCACTCCATCCTCGCCCATCAGCAATTTCATCCTTTCCAGAAAACAGCTAGATTCCCAGAGATTCTGGGGGCTGTAGCTGACAGGGATGCAAGCCCAGGCAGTGGGGGAGAGCCAGAGGTCGAGATTCAAAGTACTACAGAGGTTCTGCTGAGCTGACAGCTCCCTGCTCTCTGCATCATGCTGTTCTAAGGGTTTGCCTTCCCTGCCTGTGGAGACAGAGGTAACTTTTGGGTCTTAAATCTCCAAGTACACACAGAATTTGACAACTGCTTTGAGTTCCTACTAGTGCTGGGCTTGCACAAACCGAGTACTTTGTGATAAATACTGCAGCTAAATGCATTAATTAAGAGAAAGTATGAAGTGGCTGCTTTCCCCTCTGCTCATGCTCTGCTTGGGCTGGCACTACAGTCAGGCTTTGACCTGCTGGCTTCAAATGTCCTTTCATGACCTGGCCCACCACTTTGTCCACATCAGAGTTTTTCATCTTGTGGTAAATAAGGGCATAATCTCTTGTGCCTTTCTATGACCACCTCCTTTTCTTCTCATTTTTATATATTTTTTTTTTCCTGTCTTCCTGGGCTCCCAGATCCTCCTTCTGTTATGAAACAGATGCAAGAACATAATGGCAATAGTTCATGGCAGTTGGTATCGTAAGAAGCTCTAAATATTAGGATACTATCCCTGAAATTAGAGCTGGTTGCATTATCTATTTTTTTAGTTTAGGTGTATTTGAACATTTCCAGTGAATGTATTCAAATACTTGAAAATAGGATTCTTTATGAGAAAACTACCTAGTGTAAACCAGCAGAAGGATACAATTCATTGAAGAGGGAGAACTCAGCACCTGGCATGTCTGCATTACTCAAGTTAATGTCAAGGCTTCAGCTGCCTTCAGTGGAATCAGGAGACTGTATTGCTAAATCAAACTGCCTTGATTACTGTCACTGGAAGCTCTGCTTGATTAGACACAACAGAATTTGTCCTGTGGAAGAGGTTCAGGAGAGGGAGAGAGCACAACAGGTATCAGCCCTGGAAAAAAGTCTGATTGTAAGAGGTGACTTGAACTCATACACATGAGGCCTTATTAAATGGAGACCATTCAGTCACACAGTTACAAGGGCTACAGTGGGGAAGGAGCTTTTCATTAATTATTCAACAGAAGGGAGATCTATATTTTGCCTCGAACTGACACTTTTTACCATCTGCTTACAACATAACTGTCTCCTAACAACTATTATCCACATGGGCTTTTTCTGCTTTTATAGAGTAATCATAATGCTGAACTTCCAGATTGTTTAAAGTATCTGAGGTCCAAGTATGAGCATGTTGTTACAAATAGCTAATACTTAAAATTGCTATTCATTTTTGTATGTTTGACAGGCAGCTCATTAGTACATTTGTTTTTCTCAGTTGTAATTGTGATCCAGTAGTGGCCTTGATCTTGCTAACTGTTATATCTGAGCTTAACCACAATCCTGTAGTCCCAACAGGCTCATTTTGAAAGGACATAGTGACTCAAATTCATGCCTAGTATAACTATTGAAATTAGCATTTTTCACCAGGGATAATTTTATCTCAGTATCTACAAGTGCCATGGACACATACAGAGTTCTTAGCAGTGGGCCCTGAACATAAAATGAGCAGCTGCATGCTTTGAAGGTGTTACTTACACGAGATTTCCTGTGTGTTCCCCCCCAGATGTCCCACCTTCACTCCTAGGAAAAAAACTCAAACCAAACCCCTCCAAAAAACTACATGTGGTGCCTGGTGTTTGAAGGGAAACTGAGATTTATGCTAACTCCATGAGCAAAGTATCCTGAAAATGGAAAGGAAATTCAGGCATTTGCTTTCATGGGTACCTGAATTCCAAAACAAATATAAACAAACACCTCTTATATGCCAAGAAATATTTAAAAAGTAGTTAATGGTAAATTGAACAGAAATTTGAGGCTCTTGTATGGTGAATGTTGCTGAAGTGTCATCTTCAGTCCTGCATTTTAGAGTGCTGTTGAGAAATGTGACATCCAAAGGACCAATATGGCTCTGTAGGTGGCTAATCCCTCATCACTACGAATGCCATCCCAAGTGGGAAGCCAAGACAACACTGAGGTTGTCTCCAGAATATAATCCTGTACAACTGGAGGTGGATTTCTGCTGCACTCTGTCCCTGGAAGCTGTGCTGGCTGGCTGGGGACCTGGAGCTGGTGGGGCAGGAGGTGGGGAGCTGTGGCCCTGGAGGGCACATGAGCAGGTGGCTGCAGGCTGTGCTGCGCAGCTCCCACCCCAGAGTGCCAGAGGACACCTTCTCAAGAAGGGGTGTGTGGCCATGCCAAACATTTCCAGTGTTGTTCTTATGTAGAAGGGGAACCTGCTTAGATCTATACAAGTCAATGTTTGCCACACTCTCATTTTGGAGAAAATGGTGGTAGATGGATCACACTATTGGAAATACTTATTTAATTTTTAATTGTAGAGCAAAAAGACACTGTAAGCATATCATTGTGCATATACCTTTGTATCAATTTAGAATCCTTTAAAAATCCATTTTGCATTCTTTCCTGCTATGGTAGTGGATTTGTAAGTTCTCTGTCATCCTTGCAGTCTGGGCTGGAATTCTGAGCTACTGGTTGGGACCTCATTATCAGACATAGCATGCAAGGCAGTGCTTACTCAGCCAGCCAAACAGCAGCTGAATTGCACCTTATCAGCTGTGCTCAAGCACAACGCATTTCACCACCCGGGTGGCTGAAACGTGCTTCTTTTCAGATGCCTTTTCAGATTCAGGGCAGACTCTTTGCATATGCACCACCTGCAAACAAGAGCCCCCGAGTGACTGTTCTGCTGTCTCCAGAGGCAGGGAATGAATGTCACAGCTGGTAGAGTTAAAGGCATCGATTATCAGTGTAGTACCAATCATTCTTCATGATTCTTGATCACTACAAATTCTTGTATTATTGCATTTATAACACATAAAGTGTTTGAGGAAAAAAACCAAACCCCTTTATTTCCATATGAGGATGATGTTGACAAACTAGCAGATAAATTTGTAGAAAACCTGCCAATCACAAAATCACAAAACACTCCAAGAACAGCTTTCAGATAAGTTTAACTTATCTGATATTCTCTTGGACACCCAACAGGGTGTAAGCCCGCAGGAATTCTGTTCGAGGAGGTTTGGTTTAGCATAACTGAGTGCCAAAGCAGTTAAGCTCTGGCTGTTGACACTGGGGAACCATTAGTTTCCCCGGAGACTAAAGACTGGTTTTTGGAAATGGCTGATGATTTGTCTTGCATTACTTCCTCAGGTGTTCTGCATACCTCCAGGGCTTCTTAGTGGCCTCCCGACTGCTCGGTGTTGTTCCTGCCCTAGGGACTGTGTGCTAGGACAGTTTCTCTGCTGCTAGACCTTTGCCTGGTCCTTGCCCACACTTCATCTGCCCTTTGGTAGCTCCCTGGGAGCAAGAAAACTAAGAGCCAAAGTAAAATCAAGCTCTGTAATTTCACCTGTATTCATTTGTACATCCTATTTGTAAACCCAGCAAAGCGGGCAATGTAGCACACAATTTGGGAACTGAATTGGTAAGAACAACTCTCCCTTGGAGGAGAAAGTATCTTTTTGTGATTGCAGCATCAGATTCTGCTCCAGTTCATGCTGAGAGGCTTTGCGGGGGTTGAATTTGTGCTCGTCATTCTTGTGTCTCTCTGTTACTGGCATGTTTTTTTCTCCTTTGAAAAATATACTTTGCATCAGTTTATCTAATTTGGATCTGAAGCCTTTTGATGTCATGTAAGCATTTATCGCCATTAAAATTGTGCCTGGAGTATCGACATTTTCAGGCTGTTTTTGTAAAGTGACCTTTTGCACAGGATGGGGGAAGTGCTGCAGTGTGGTACACAGGTGGTTTAATTTCAGCTTTGTTTTCTGTGTTTCAACCTTGTGTGCAAGTTGCAGTGATTTCAGAAGGTCTGACTGCAGGAAATATGGAAGAATAAAAATGGGAGGCAAGTTAAGTGATGTTTGGACACTGAATTTTCTCTCAATTTTTCCTATTAGATAAGTCCTTTAGCAGACACCTCTGCTATGGCAGGTGGTGATTAGACCTTTGGCTTAGTGAACTGAAGTCCATATTACCTTCACAAGCTCTTTAAGGCAAGTTGAGTTTGTGTTCACTGTGCCTTTAATGCAACCTGCATCCTTACAGAGTGTATTGCTTCTTTACTGTTGCATTCCAGAAGTACCTTTTTACTTCTTCAGTGAGCTGTTTTCTGGCAATCCCTCACTTTCTTGAGGATGAGATGGTGGCTCATAGGACACAAAATAAGTTTATAGATAGGCCAGAGTTAACTGTAGGACTTTTTACAGGCAGTAATGGACCTGCACTCCTATTTTAGTCCTGGTATAGATTTTTAAGAAAAGTGGAGAGAGGGTGAACTAGTGCTACAACTTGGGTTTGCCACATGGACCACTGATCTCAGCTTGTACAAACCTAAGCTATAAATACACCTTGCTACCAAAGCAACTTCTGTCTTCTCTGCAGCAGTTTTATGATCTTTTAAGGTATGAGGTACCTGAAAATGAACCCCTGTGAAGCTTTTCATTGTGGCTCTTTGTCTTTATTCAGAAATTATGAAGTCTACTTTCCACTGCAGCATGAAGAGAGGAGTTAACGAGGGTCATACTCATGTGTGCCACTTGGTACTTTCATGGGATGGGTAAATCTGAAGTGCCTTAAATTGGCACATGTCTACCACAATTTCTAATATGGCAAGAGCAGGGTAATTAATTTCTAACATTAATCTCTATAGTAGATCTGAATTTCAGTATTTTTGTTTCTAAATAATTCTTTTACTCCAATAATTTTATCTACAGAGCAATATTTCTCAACCAGGACTGGGGAAGTTCTGATATCAGCATAGTGGATGGGAGATGATGTCTTCAGATAGAGGATAATTTTTGTCTGTCATTGTTTTGTCTGTGGCTGATTTAGGACGGTGCTGGTCATATTAACAAGGTCCCTAATTTGGACACACAGTTTTATAACCCAGGGTCATGACAGCTTTAGATACCACTGACTTTAACTGAAGTGAGGATTCCAGACAGTAAAATTCAAGACTTAGGATGAGGTGTGTTTGTTTTTTGTTTTTTATCAGAATAAATGTTCTTGGCACCTGGGAGAGCGGGATCTCACACTGTGTCTAAAACTGAGCCTGCAGAAATGGAAGCATACAACATTCAGAGGACATCTAAGGATTCCAGTCCCGAGCTTGTGATGGTTTATTTTTCTGAAGGTGAAGGTTCCATGGCCCCTATTACTTTCGTTTAGCATGGCTGTCCATGTTGCTGCAAATTCAGTCCCAGTGGCCTGAATAAAGAGGCCCTTATCTCTTAAATCTCTGCTGATTTGCAGTCTAGTGTTGGCCCAGCCTTATTAGACAAACAATAACCAGGTACACTCACTTAAAAGGTTAAAAAAAAGTAGGTAGCAGAATGTTCTGAAATATTTATGTTCTTTATTCTTGAGGTGAGACAAGCATGGGTAACTTTAGAGATGAAGCTTCACTGCCTACTGAGTGTTTAGAAATATTTTGCCTGCTGAGTTCTCTAAAAATAAATTTGAATGTTCTGTTAAAAGTTATTAATATTTTTGACTCTAAGCATAAAAGGAAACTTTTATTTACTGAACTTAGATTAGTATGTAAATTCAAATTTAACATTGTAAATGGAAAACTGGAACAGTGTCTCAGAGATTCTGTGTGACTGCCCTATTTATTCTAGCAGTTAACACAGCATGAGACTAGAGGCTGCTAGTAAATTGTGCCTTTAGGATATGAAAAATTCAATTGCCTAATAGCAGCAATTTAAAAATAAATATTCTATTAGTAATTGAGTTAGAAACATTACACCAGATATTCTTTCACTGCTTGAGTAGGTATTTGATGAATGGGACTTTTCAGTTTTTCCAAACTTTAGATGGAGACTTTTTATTTTAATGTGAAGTTTTTTCTTGGTTTTCTATGTATTCTGACCTCATCCAGAGCACAGTGTTTGCTTTAAGTGGTCACACTTTCAGCAATTGATCTCTTTTTTTCAAGCAGGAAAACCTTTCTGGATTCTTGGTTTTGGGTACTGAACAGACCATGAAAAAGCATAAAAACCCCCCATCTTTTCCTTGCTTTAGGGTTTACTTGTGCCAGTTTCTAGCTTCTCATGTCTTGATTATATGCACTTGAACACCTTGACTTCTGACAAAAATAGCACTTTCTTGTCAGCTGAGACCACCAACTTATTTTTGTCAGCATCTCTTTTCCTTCTGTCTTGAGTGAAGAGGGGAGTTTTTTTTTTATCCTGTAATCTGATTAGTGTTTGCCTTGAAATCATCATTAGACTGTCAAAAACAACCTGTGGAAGATGAGAAATGGAGATGAACTGGGGAAAGGGGTAAAAACCAGGAGGAAGGCTACTATTTTATTTACTATATCAAGTTGCCTGGATTCTTAGGAAGTCTTTTTGATATTTTGGTTAAAATATGTAAAGTAGTACAGGACAACTTCCTTTCTTTTGCCTGCCCATAAATGGTTTCCTTATCATAAATGCTATGGCTTCGTACTGGCAGGTGAGTGGCTGCCTGAGTCTGGCTTTCCTTATTGCACAAACAGGAGGCACATCAACAGCCTTCTCCTTTCGTATGAACTGTTTTTAGGAAGCTGAAACTTGGCCTTCTGGAAATCAAATATCCTATTTTAGGAATTCAGCACAGGATTCTGAACAGTAAAATGGGACAAATTTCTGTGAACTTCAATAAAAATGAGGTTTTTGTTGGAGAGGTGAGCCAATGCCTTCAACTCTTAAGATGATTATTTGGTAGTTAGTTGTTAGGGATAGGCAGGCTCTTTAACTTCTTTAATGTCTTATCTTCATATTGAGTAGTCTGGGTGGATCTTCCTTTGCAGCATCACTGATTTCTCAAAAATGCTCAGATGCATTTTATGTATTCAGGCAATTTTTTGCTGAAAACAGTATCTTGGTTTTCATTAGATATGTTAGCATTTAGAATTCCTTTCAGTTTATAACTGAAATAATTTATATTTCAAATTATTTCTCTGCATCTTCCAGGTTTTTAATGAAAATTAAATTCAATGCTGAGCATCACACATCCCCCTACTTTATTCTTTCCTTTGTATAATTTTTCTTTTGTTTTCAATGCTTCATTTGGATTTCAGGTCAATTGTTTATAACTTCTTCCATGCTTACTTGAAACAGTTATTTCAAGTAAAACCTAATGCTTTGCTGAAAGTCAGGTTCTAGTGTAGTATAACACAAATGATTAATAAGAATCAATTAGTGCTGCTTTTTTCACTTTCTGCTGCAAAGTTCCTGAAGTGTTTCTGAAACTAGAGCCTGTAGCTATAGGATGCAGCCAGATGCATCTGGAAGATCTTGATCCATGCTGATACTCATGTGCAGCAGCAGCCAGAAATTACTGAAGAATTCTGGTCAGCCATCTGATCCTCATTTACTTGTACTGCAAGATAAGCAGGCTCCTTATGAAATCCTGGACTACAGCCACCTGCCTGTTACTCCCATCCAGCCTGAAAGGAAAAAGGCTCAAGGGAGGCTTCTGGCCAGGAGCTGTGGTAGTTTAAATGTGTATCCAAATGTGAGAAAGATACAGATGGCCAAGACACAAGACTACATGCTTTCACTTACAGATGACCTGAAGCTCAATTCTTTTACTGATATATTTGAGTGGATTTAACTGGGATGTGGCCCCTGAGCATGGCTGGCTCAGCCAAGACTTTAGTGGGCCTTTAGGTACCCATGAATGAGGGCAGTTCTTTGCTTGTGTTTGCACCTCTTTCAGTCTGTAGCATTTCAAAATGCACTCAAGAGCAATCATCAAAAGGCAGGAAAACTTTAAGCACCAGAACTGATGAATCCATTGGTAAAATGAGTAAGTAGTAAAAGGAAGTGAGGCGCTTCTCTTTGGGAAGACATCTACCATTTTGTTATCCCTGTTTGGTACCTTGCAAAAAGTGGGGTTTTGCCTGGGCTTCATGGCCACTATTTTATCTGCAAGAGTCACTGAAGGAGAGGGTATGTGTGTACATGTATTGATTTATTATTTTTTTTGTATTTCATTTATTAATTTTCCTCAAGCTGAGAAACACAAGTAGTTTAAATGCAGCAACTGTGGTGACACAAGAAAGTAATTATTTTTAGAAAGCTTGCAAATGTGCCCTTTATTAAACAAATGGAGGTAGGTTGAGTTTGTTTGTTTGTTTTAAGTAAAGCAACAGGAAAATAAGTGGAAAGGTGCTGCCTTCATAGGATGCAGTACAGGATACAAGTAAAGAAAAAAATTATGATTATGTCTCCAGTAAGGAGACACTTGTCTCCTGGAAGGAAATAAAAAATATGCAAAACCTTGGGGTTTTGTGGGTCTTTTGGGGAACAATTCTTCAGATTCACTGTTCTTTTAAGATAAATTTCTTTTATAGAAAATCCAAAGAAAAAACTGCAAATGGCTTATTGATGCTTTAAAAAAAAAAAAGTATCATGTGCATTGAACATTGTGAAAGTCTAAGCTGAGATCTGTCTGCCAGATTGGTCCTAATCAAACTGCAGAAGATGGATGGAGGTGACTGTAAATGAGCTCCTCTTTCAATCCAGAACTATGGAGTATGGGGAGAAAAACAGGATGGAAATAGGACAAGCTCCCAGTATATCTTAGCAACTGATTAATTTAAAGGAATATTTTAATAAAGGAGATATAGATTTTTCTTTTCTCTCTCTCTCTCTCACTTTTTAAATCTATTAGTAGCAAAAAAAAAAAAAAAAAAGGCTCATGTAAAAGTAGCTTTTGAACAGGAACAAATTTTTCAAATTTTAGGATTGAAAGAAAAGTTGAATCACTTCCAATAAATGACCGAAGACAATGTAGGAGACTGAAAAGGTTAAGAGTACTCTGAGAGGAGGAAAGTGAATGTGCAAATATTTCTGTCTTCTGCTCTAGAAAGACTGTGTTGACCGTGAATTTTGGCTTTGAATCCATTTGCCCCTTCTCTCAAGCATGTAACTCTAAAAGAGTTTTTCTGGAATTTGCATGGTTATATGGATTCTTCTCCATTTGGAAGAATGTTGCTCAGTTGATTACATGAGATACAGTAGAGAAACCACTGTGTTTGCAATGAAATTTGGTTCTAATATTGCACTATAGCATCCTATCCTATGACTTTTAATTTAAAATTGTGGTGTATGTTTTTCAGGTATTTATAACTTCAACCATCACCTTTAAAGCATACATTTTACTTGGATGTAAATTTTGGATTAAGGAGCATTGGATTCCTCCTAATAGCCGTGTAAAAAATTAGATTGATTTGAGCAACCAGCCTGAAGTGTTTTTCTTGCTATTTACAAATCAGAACAGCACACATTTTTCTGTATCTCTACAAAGGCATCCCAACTGTTTATGTTGCTTTCAGGGTGTTGTACCACCAATCCTGGCTGGAGGCAGCTAAAGGGGGAATGTGATAATGTAGTGAAGATGGTTTTCTGTTTCTTTTATCTATTTTGCTTTTCTGCTTTCTGCATTTGCTTCGGTGTTACGCTTGTTGTCAGCCTGAGAGCGGATAGCTTGTGGGTGCAACTGAATTCTTACTCACTTGTTAGTTCATACATGTCACAGATAAAAATATATTTCTATGACAGTTTTTTGATGGATGATGATGCTATCCAAATGATAACAGTACAAACTGTGTTAGTTTTAATCCCTTTTGATTTAAATTAGGAATTAAATTCTCTCTAATTCTGCCTGGTTGTAAGCACTCTGATACTTTGATAGCATGCTTGTGTTACAGCCTGCCATATCCTCCAGCTGCTCAGGCATAAAACAACCAAATGTTGGTCTGAGGAGGCAGGTTCCTGTTACGTAATGGTGATCCAGTGTTTGGGCTGGACAACAAATTCACGTTTCCTGAGAAATGGGAGCTACGTGGCTGTGACTGCCCAGGTGGCCATGGAGCAGGAGGGACCTGCTGGGGAGGAGGCATTACTGAGCCAACTCACCCTAATGTCATACTCTCCAATGTAAGGTTATTTTAAAGGTTTGAAGCTCAGCTGCACTGTCACCATTCATTTGGAATGAAGATCTCTCTTATGATTCGTGCAAAAACTGCTTGCTGCTAACTGGAGTTTGCATTCTGTTAAAATGTCTTTGACAAGTCAGGGAGCTCCTTCCGCGCTGGTCAGACCCGGGAGCCTCTTTGGTTTGCCAGCCCAGATAACGCATGCAGAGGGCTGAAAACTAAGCCAGGTGTTTCTAGCTTTGTACATCTTTAGGAGTGGAAACAAATGCCGTTCCCAGATAACCTTGAGCTGCACTTGTGCATTCTAACGAGGTAACAAGTCACACCTGTCTCATCCCATCGCCCCGCTGGGCAGTGGCACAGGCGTTACAGATTACGGAGCTGGATCCTACATTTTGGACCATAATTCTGTCTTTTTGGGTGCGTGCAATGCAAAATGGTGAGCTGTCCAGTGACATGTTCTGCAGCCAGACATACTGCCTGTTTAAAGAAAGAAAGAAAGAAAAAAGTGAATTAGCATATTGACCTTACCGAAACATGCAAATCACTTGCTTGGCCTCAGTTTCTGAAATGAATTCCCATAATATCTGTATTAATTCTTTAAAAATTATTAAAAGGATTTGTGGGATTTTTCTGAGTTCAGACAGGAATGTCAGGGTTTTAACTGAGGAGCTGTGGAAACTAGCAATAGTTGTGGACTATCTTGAATAACCATGTTAATGGTTTGCTCTTTTAAGGCTTTCTCACCCTGGACTGTGTTGTTTTTTTCTATTCCTCACATAAATGTTAATAGTACTTTTAAAAGGTTCTTTGGTTAAAAAAAAAAAAAAGGAAGCATGTTTTAATAGAGAAAAAACCAGTTTTTGTATCCTTTTAAATTATTTTTTTTTTATTTTTTGAGAAATTCGGTTTCCAGCATGGCTTCAAAAATCAAAAAGAAATAATGGCTTGAGGTTTAGAGGATATCGTGAACTGTGGTGTTTGTGTTGTCTGGTTTTGGAGTTTGTCACACTTGGTAACTTAATATGGATTTTTAAAAATTTTAAATTGTCTGAATGCTTGCTGGAAGCTATTACATATTTTTAAATATTATTTAAAGTGCAAATATAATTGACGTCATTGCAAAGTACTTTAGGGGAGAACAGATGGGAAAACAATGCTAATGCCATGATGTGTTCTCTAGATCGTTTCTGAAAGTAGCCGAGAGTATTCTGCTTGTCTTCTGAGAGCTCTGCCGTTTGCTTAGTGAAAGGACAAAGGACTGACAATAAGAGCATGCCATTGCGCTGCTATCTCCACCTGCCCGTCAGAGCTGCTCCTTGTGTGTCGCAGGTGCTGTGTTTATGCCATCATCGGGCGAGAAGACGAGGCGAGCACCTTCACGGATCGGCCTTAGGAGCTGCCGGGCCCGGGGTGACGGCGGCTGTCCTCGCCCATCGCTGTCCCCTCCCGCGGGGCCGCCGGGCAGGTGCGGGTGCCGGGCTGTGCTGGGCGGGCGCGGTGAGGGCGGTGGCAGCGGCCGGGCCCGCCTCCCGGGGCGGGCGTGGGCCGGGCCGGGCCGGCCTCGCTAGCGGCGGCGGCGGGAGGGCGCAGCAGGGGCTGCCGCGGCCGCAGCGGCGCGGTGGCGGGGATGGAGCCCTGGAAGCAGTGCGGGCAGTGGCTGATCAGCTGCAAGGTGCTGCCGCCCAACCATCGGGTGACCTGGGACACGGCCCAGGTCTTCGACCTGGCGCAGACCCTGCGCGACGGCGTCCTGCTCTGCCAGCTGCTCAACAACCTCCGCAGTCACTCCATCAACCTCAAGGAGATCAACCTGCGCCCTCAGATGTCCCAGGTGAGGCCGCTGCCCGCAGCCCCTGTCCGCCACTCGTGTCCGCCACCTTGGCGCTTTGCCTCGCGGCTTGTGGCGGCGCGGGACCCGCGGGTGCCCGCTGCCCGTCTGCAGCCCGGAGCCTCCGCGCCTGAGGGCGGTGAGCGTCAGCCCAGCCCGGGGCGCTGCTCTCCGGGCACCTTCCCTGCGCCGTGCGGCCGTCCAGCCCGGGCTCGGCGCGTCCCGTGCCGGGCAGGGCGGAGCTGGCGGCCCCCGAAACCTCCGTGAGGGCTCGTCGTTCGCAACGGGAGGCGGTCCGGGCGGGAGCGCCCCGGGCCCGTCATGGGGCGGTCGTGCTAAGGAGAAGTTCCTGCGGTAGACCCGGGTCAGCAATTTAACATCTGTGTGCGTTACTGTTTAATGTGAACGGGTTACAAATCAAGCGACCTCTTGCTACGAGTTTTCCTGGCCGCTCCGAGGGACGTTGGGGGGGAGCGGAGGGCACCGGGCCGCCGTGGCCGGGAAGCTGAGCCCGCCCGGGGAGCTGAGCCCGCCGGGAGCGGCGAAGGCAGGGCAGGGGCTGTGGGAAGCGGCGGGTGAAGAAGCCCCGGTAGCGCCAGTCAGCTGCTCTTCCCAGCTTTTTGTGACTTACGGAGCTGAATGGAGAAGACTGATTAGTAATGAGAAATCGTGATCTTGATAGCTGGTTGCCTGTGTAGTACTATATATATATATATACACATTTCTTTATTCAGGCCTTTTTATTTTTGGCTTTTGAATTTGATACTTGGAGTCATTATTTAATCCTTAAGTATAATTCCTAATTCAGTTTTTAGTTGAGACTGATGTTTTGTTATTGTGACTGATAAAGTTGGTTTCAGATATCGAGATAGGATTATATTAATAATTCAGGAAGAGACTATATATACTTGACTTCCTGTCAGTGCTTCGTGCACACCTATGCCTCGGCAGAGATAGTGGCAGCCAAGCAGATATTGTCTGGAAGGAAACTAACTTCTGAGCCTGAGATGTGTTTTAAAACATTGAGAGACAGATACACTGTAACATTTCAGTGTTGTGGTTCTCTTTTTGATTTGTAGTAATACATATTGCCATTCACATTTAGGATGCTGGCAAAAAGCAGTAGAGTGAATTACACTACTTTGTCCATGTCTCTGTTGATGTTTGCTTACAAACCCAGTTATTTTATTTCTTATTAATTCTTTCTTTTCATAGCTATGTTTTTTTTACCAAGGTGATGTTTTCTGGAAGCTCAGAGTGCAAAAAGGAAAAATGCAGTTCATCTAGTCAAAGCTCTGAGATTCTTGCACTACATGTGAATGCTATGAAGGCTATCTCTGTGTACTTGAGAGCTCAAGTGCCTGCTTGAATGACATATACAGAGGCAATACTTCATCTGAGTGATGGAGCACAAAGGGTGGGCTTCTCTGGTAGAAATTCAGTTCAGTTTTTTTCTCTGAACCATTACAACTTGTGACTTTCAGCAGTTGCTAAATCAGAGCCTTGGTTTATATTTGTTTTCTTTTAATGAACTAGCAATTTGTCATCATGATATTACACAGTATTTTTGAGATGGCTAACTCATTGCATCAACTTGAATTCTAGATTAATGTTGATTATCTGGACCACTAAATTCTATTTTTGATGAATTAAAACCATGGTGGTCTTCTTCTGTCTACTAAATGGAAGTTATCAAAATGCTCTCTTGTCTTCTTTGTTAGAGCAGTTTTGGGAATCAAGATTAATATTTATTTCTCTAAGTATGTTTGAACTACAGATTACAATTGTAGATCTTAAATTATTTACAACTGTTGTCTCTTTGTCCACTGTATGTCTGTACCCCACAGTGCTGCAGACTGCTCTCTCCAGTGGTGCATTTTTCTGCCCTACACCGATTTTACCCTTTAAACAAAGGGAACTGTTGCTGGATCAAAATCTGTCATGGATAACTCTACATAGTGTTGAATTTACTGTGATTTACCTTTGTGCTCTGCAAGTTCAAGATTTGGTGATCTTAGTGAGGTTCTGTGGGGGTTTTGAAAAGCAGGCACCCTTTCTGCTAGAAATGATCACTCAAGTGTAAATTTCAAAAATTGTTGAAATTGAAATTCTGCCAGTTGCTCGTAATTTGTGGTTGAGACTGTAAAGAGCTTATAGTGATAACTTCTGGAGAAGTCTCAATGGTTTGAAGATTATTCAGTTGGTGAGATCTGCTTGGAGTTGTGCCGTAAGCTGTGAGTTTTGTCAGAGTAGTACTTGTCAGTAAACTAATACTGTATCATAGATGATTACTGCATCATAGTAGATTTTAAAATCTAAATTTAGATTTAGATTTGCATCATCAAGTTGCTGTATCGTCTTGGGGTCTTGTAGAAACACTAGTTAGCTCACCTTTACTTGTGAGGTAACGAGTTGTAGGCACTGGAGGCAGAGCAGGGTTGTCATTAGGATGGAAATTCTTTCCCACAGACTGCAGAGTCTGTCTGAAACTGCTGCTGTGCCTGCTATGCTTAGCTGAGCTATTTGAACTTCATATGGCCCTCATCCCTCATCTTCTAGAACTCAGCTGCAGCTCCCGTACTCCCTGACCTGATGATGTTTTCTAAGTCTTAGAACTCAGTAACTTAGTAAGATCTTAGTAAGAGTCAGGGGACTCTTACTGCACAGTTTTTTTTAATCAATACAGAGTGAGAAAAGTAGATGAAGGCTTCATGAATGGGCCTCATTGAGGGCAGACTTTGAGTTTGGTCTTGTCTCTTACTGCGGTTGATGTTTTTCAGGCCTTTCTCTATGAACCAAGTTTTCATGTCTTGGGGACTACTTACAAATGCAGCAGCTCCAAAGAACGAGAAGGTGAGAGGTAGTGCCTTAGGCAGACCTGGGAGTCTGATGTAAACATCAAGTCTTTTCCATTTTGTTACATATTTCTTTTTTCAGAATAAATGCGGCAGATCCCATGTCAGTGATGCTCGTCAGCTTTGCCTGGTAGTCCTTGGTAACGCCTTATAAGCCACATCAAAAGTGTAGAGGGATTGTGACTGATGCTGAGGTACCAAATGATGTATTTTGGTGGAATCTGTTTCAAACAGGAGCACTGTTGCTTTTCTGGGGCAGGAGTAGAAACTGAGATTGATGATGCTCAGCACTGCAACACAAATGTGCTTGACCAAATGGCATGGGGTGTGTTTTATGGGCTGGCTAGCATGGGGAACCACGTGCCTTTGTCCCATCAGCAGCCGTGCACCTTGTGTCACAGCTGTTCTCATGGGTGGGCTGTTTTATGTGTTTGAGACCTGTGGATTCTGCCCCTTTACCTTTTTGGAGATAATGCCTGTGCAAGAGAAATGTCTGAGTGGCTTTAGGCTGTAAAACATTGGGGTTTAAACCTTTCGAATGCTGGCTGTTTTCATCTGTGTTACTGTATGTTTGTGAAAATATGTATATTTGGTTAGTGTCCATTGAAGAGCAGAAGCTGATTCAGTCAGTTACACTTTCCAGAAAGTGAGCCTCAGATGTTAAAACTATAAACCTTGCATATATAAAAGCTAAGCAGCATTGAGCCTTTCTCTTCTGGATTGCCAGCTCAGTGCTGCTGGGTTCCTGTCTGAGAAACTGGTGTGTCTTGGTGTGAGGTCCCCTGTGAAAAATTACATGTGGGCTTTGTAGAGGTTGGAAAGTTAGATTCAGGGACATGCATGTCCAGGGCTGCTTTTTTTTTTTTTCTTTTTTTTCCCCCACTTTGAACAGAACAGGAAAATGTTGGTTCTGCTAAGAGCCCTTGTGTCAAAGCTCAAACTCACTTTGCTGTTTGAACTTCCACAAACTAACAACTTGAGTTACTTCAACCTGTGTGTGCCATCAGAAAAGGAAATGTAAGGGATGGATCAAGTAATGCCTTTTGGCCTTTAACTGTAGGGGAGCCTGCCTGATTCAGTTAGTGTTGTGAAAGTGGTCTTATTGCAGGCAGCAAACACTTTAACACTGTCACTATAGCTGCTGGGAATGGAGTTAGAAGGTGGAATGTGCTAAAATGATTAAGGGAGGTGTGACTGGAGGTGTGTTGCAGGGTTCCCCTGAAGTGGAGCATCAGTCCCTGGTGACTGTGAGACAGAAGATGGAGCACTGAAGCTCAGCATCTGTGTCTTCAGAGCTGTTCACTGTAGTCATTCACTTTCCTCAGATGCTGCCTCTTGGCTAACTGGTGAAAGTAATAAAAATAGAGGTGCTCCGTAACAGAAAGTACTAATCCTAATGTTTAATCATAATCAGACAAGAATTTAAGTAATTTATCATCAGAAATGTAAAACCTAAACAAATGGATTATGATGGATTTGCAGAATGTGTCATCTTTTTAATGCTGATCTTTTATCTTTAATACTTTGCAAGCTACTTTTGAAATGTTTTTTGCAAGGCATTTAGTTAACTTGTGAGAGATTGCTAAACAGGAAAACAGCACTTAATGCAATACTGGCATGGGAGTTTACCTAAAGGGGATGTTGACATAGATTAAATATTAAAAATAACAATTTCCTATTGTGCTAATAAAAATAAACAAAATATCCATCACTTAGTATTAAAAGTTCAAATACTTTCTAATTTTAGGAAGTTATTTTTTTTGGTGTGACCATATTGTCCAAAGGAAGTTGGTTATCTTTGTCATCCATGCCATATGTTGGTGTGGTGACAGAGCTTTTGTGCAGGGGTTCATTTTTCTTGGTTCCAGTGGTATCAGGTAGTCTCAGGATATGTGTATTGCTGAGTAAGATAAACCTCCCTGTTTCCTCTGATCCTGCATTTGGCTTGGAGCTTCCCCATTCCCCCAGCTGACAGCCCTGATCTCCTGCCCTGAGTGTGCAACACTCTGTAGCCTCCCTGCAGGTGGGTATGCTGTGTTTCCTTGTTATGTTTGGAGCTAGGAAGTACTACATAGATCCATTTAGATTAATACAGTTTTTCTGAAACCGTAAAACTTCTTGGGCTTGAACAAGAGTTTAGAAATGGTTCACTTTTTGGCAGTGTAGAAACAAGAAATGTATTTAACTGCCCCCTATTCTTGAGTATTTGAATCTCACTGTATATTCACATACATTTAAAATAATTCAATTGTTTTAAAAATATTTTTTTAGCTTTTCAAATGTTTTCAGTCTCCTTGCTTACTTGCTGATACTTCAGTCCACTTAACATCTTTACCACATTTAGCTTTATTTCCATGATTCATTTAAATGAAAACTATATATATGGCCATAAGAGATATAATTCAGAAAAAGTATATTTATTCATGTGTAAGTTATGTGTACATATGCATATCTTATATGTGTTGGACTTGATAAAATATTTAGAACAAATATTTGTTCAAAGCAAAACCTTAATATGACCTCTATTTTGTTCTAAGAAAAGACTGTGATGAAAAAGTAGTGATCTGGTTTTTCTAGGTAATTCTTCCTACCTTAGAAAGGTGAAGAAAATAGCTCTTGAAAACTGATGTAATGATTTTAATTGATTCACATTATTCTTTTATTTGATTCTTTTTTTGTCAGGGGAAGGGAAAACTGTACTTGTACTCCATGGTAAAGCTTATTTTACATGCTATATTTATCATACAGTTATTAAATGCAGCATATGCATCTTGCCAAGAGATGTCTCAAATGTTCCCTTCTGCACAAAATTTTGGTGTTCTGGCAGCCATGTAATGCATTAATAGAAGAAATATTCGTGCCGGTTTCTCACAGAGGCTGTAGCGTCTGCCAGGAGTGGATGATATAAATTAATGTCTGTGTATGGCATGCTGCTGTGTCATGCTGGAAAAGCTGAGTTTTTTTCTGAGTAGTGTTTGACAAAGGTGGGAGACCTGTGATAGTGGCAAGTTGAAGGACTGCTTATGAAAAGAAACAAATCAAAAGGGTTAAAAGAGGAGAGATAGATATACAAAAAGTAGGAGGATATAATCAAGGGAAACAATATTAGCTAGAGAGAATGCTCATAAGAAGTTAGGAAGCTGGTTTGAAAAGGATATCAGCAAGCAAGACACTGAAGATTTTGATAATAATTGCAAGATAAGTACAGAAAACCATTCTTGGATATGCCGTGTTATTCTTTAATTATAATTGATAGTGGCTTAATCATTGCTGGCATGCCAGTCTCTGTTGTAATGTGCTGCCTGAGGCCTGTGAGGTGCAGGAGGTTATTTGCCAGGCTGCAGCACTGCACATCAGGCTGGGTTAGCAAAAAACAGCAGTACAGTTTGTGCATTGGGGAGATAGAGGGTCTTGGGTTTCTCACATGCATCTTTTTCCACTCTCCTTTGAAGGTCAAAAGAGCTGATGAAGTCATCGTTGTAAAAAAGGAAATAGAGAGGGCAAGGAGAGAAAGGGCTGCAAGGTGAGAGAGAGGCAGGGCTGCTGCCAGGGCTGAGGGGCAGAGCCTGCAAGGGAGTGTGGTGGTGCATCCTTCCTGGCCATGGCAGCAGGGCCCTGGCTCTCACTGTGTGGGTACTGGAGCAGGGTTAGCCAGGAGCAGCAGCCGGCAGGCACAAAAGTCTTCCAGAGCCCGGGTTGATACTGGTGACATAGCGGAGAGCCTTCTGCTGGGGTAATGTTGGAGCTGACCCAGAGGGGAACTGGATGAGTGTGTGTGGCTGTGAAGGAAAGCTGCTGGGGTGTGCTCCCCTCTGTGCGCTGCCACGTGCTGGGGGAGAGGACAGCAACTGTCCAGACCTGAGTGTGTCACCGCCTGGAGGAGGCAGGGAAATCCTGGCTCGTGCCATGATTGTGTGGGTATCTGAGTACAGAGGAATAAGTATTGTTTTATTAGATCAGTGATAGTTTTATCTTCTTTTAGTTTTGCTTTATATAGAGGTGTCAGATTTTGAACTCGTTCCCTCAATACTAAAATTGTACCTCTAGTTCTTAAAAGACCGAACGGAACAAAATCCCCCATCAAAAACCTTTGATATTTTCTTCTGCTTTCTGTTGCTGTGAAGCAGCATTGCAGTACTTGATAAGTATTTGAGTATTATGGAATGAGATGGAAATCTCATTCCCTAATACTTCTTAGCAATGCTTAGCACTACCTTACACTGAATTATTTCAGTATTTCAAAAAATCAGTTTCACAGAGAAATATGAATTGATGTGCAGTTTATCAAATGGCTATTAATTTCTTTCCCTTTTTAGTGTACTTGGCAACATCTGGAGCTACCTTTTCTTGCCTCTTATTTTGCCCTGGCAAGTCATGTTTAAGACTTGAGGCATTATGAAATACCAGCTGTTTGCTAAGACTTATGATATGTAAAATGCAATCTGAACTAACATCTGTATAGTAAGGATTTGAATTTTTATATTTAAGAGAAAAGTGTTTTCTCAAAGCTCAGTGAATGCAACTGGCTTCAGTTTACCACATCTTTTGGAAGAATATTGGTCAATAACTCTTTTTTGTCATCCTATACTAAATGTCAATAGTGAATGTCCTGGTAACATGAAACACTGAAGGACTGCTAGTAGGATATTTGTTTCTCTGTATATTCATAACATGAAACATTAGACAGAAATTGCACACTATAGAGGTATTGTAGCAATTTGTATAAAAGCCACTGGTGTACTGTTTAAAATGCTCTTGCAGACTACAGGTATGGTTATATTACAATCCAAAATATTTTTTGCCTTTACTTTCATTCAGAATTTTATTTTATAATTGGTTAATGAATATTCAGTTAATCTGTCAGCTTGTTTCTTTGCTCATTCTATTCCTGAAACTTATTTTAAATCATGCAGAGATTATGGTATAGCCCCACAGAAACAAATAAAACAAACAAAAATTAGATTTGCTATAATCAAAAATTTTTGAAAAAACTCCAACCAACCCAACCCAAAAACACCCAACAAAGCAAGGCATTTATTAAAGCATATTTTTAACTGGTAAAATTTAGCAGAACAAGATGATTTGTATTTCCAAAATCCTTAGATATGCCCTTTAGTTCTTGGTACCATCAAATTTAGCTATTTGTTTTTGAGTTGTATAATGGTATGTGCTGTATAATCTACACCTAGGGTATTTTGTACCATTGCTTGTTCCTTCATTCACACTCTTGCTACATAGAAAGAAGCCTGAGAGTCAACTGAAATAGAATTATTAGAACTTGGCCCTTAAAAATGTTAATTGCCAAAGCAGTCTGACTTCTCTGTTATGTAGGAAACTTGAAGGTAAAATTAAGGAATGAACGTGTTATTTTGCTTGTACACAGTGGCATCATCATAGCTTGTATAATTCCTTGTGCTCTGCTTGTGTGTTAGCAGCCAAGATTTAAATTGTACTTACGTGATCCAGTGACTGACTTCAAATTCCCAGCAGCTACTGCCTCATGTAGCAATGATGCCTTATATCAGCTGATAAAAGGCCATGAGGACCATGGTATTTTTCCCTCTGAATTTCTCAGGATCTATGAATAAGGAGGTCTGATTCCAGCACAGAGAAGGTTAAAGGCAGATGGAGGACCACACCTTCTCTGCACTCATGTACCCTCAGATTTTAGGTGTCTCTGGATGGAGGTATGGTGCTGACATAGTGCTACCATGTGAATTGTAACTTGAAGTGAATGCTCATTAATCCCACTTATCTGTGTAGGATTTACACCAAGATTTGAATTTCTTTTCCCTGGAAAAAAGTAGAGCATAGGAAACACCAGAGAGAGTGCTCAAACTATTGCTATTGCCTGCAGCATCTATCGCTCTCAAAATAGAAAGAGTGAGACTCCCTGAGGTGCCCTTGCAGGCTGCTTCCTTTGGGCTTATGGTCAGTTGATGTGTGGTTGGTTGAAAAGGGATTTCTGCCAAGCTTTTAAAACCTAACTTATATTGAGGAAGCTATTTTGAAAACCTCTTCATGCTACTTTGTGGCTCAAGTTTTGCATTTCACAGTAGTACCAGTTTTGCTAAATTGTGTGAAGTTGTGTGCAGAAATATTTAGGTTTCACTTTGTCTTAATGGTTTACCTTCCACGTACATGCATAAAGTGATGCAGAATGTCAGGTTGGATCACATTCTTTTCTGAATTGGGAAGTTCTTATTTTTAAACATTGTTGAAAATTCCTGCTAAGCTTCGATTGCCCACTTTCCTTTTCTCTCTCTCTTTTTTTTTTTTTTTCTTTTGTCTGGATCTCACTTAGCTTTTTGCTTGATGTAAAGTAACAATTTTTGGGCCATACCCCAGAGGGCTTGTTTGGGATGTGTGTATGTACTCTCAGTGGTGTTTGGTTTGATTGAATTTCTAGAGCATTTTTAAAAGTGCAGAGCATGTTCAAATCTTAAGTGGTCTTTAACAGGTGTGTAATGTTCTGAGGTTTTATGGGAGTCCTAAACAGGGTTAACTTAAGCCATTTTGTTTTGAGTTCTGCCATTCCTGATCTTCTTTTTCTCCATCACAAAGAGGGCAGTGCACATTTAGCTACCCAGTGCCTTGATGTTAATCACTACAAGTAGTCATGAGAAAGTTATTCAGGGTCTGTGTTCATTCAGTTTGAATTTGTGTTTGGCAGTGCTGAATATGGTGATGCATCTTCTCTGTGGATTCTGCTGAGGCTGCTGGTTCCACTGCAAGTATGCTGAACAGATGGCACTCTTTGTAAAGCTGAGGTTTAGCTCCCCAATTGTTCTCAGTGATGCCTTCAAGCAGTATTGTTGGTTAGAAGGACTGTGTGTTAGAAAGTGCTGGAAGCTACTGGTACTGTGCTGGTGCAGGTTTTATGAAGCTCTATGGAAGTGACTCCTGTAATCCTGTTGGAATGACTCTATAGTTGTATCACAGACCTATAGTTTCACTTTCTGCTGAAGACCTTGGTGAATTGATCAGCTGAGACGGAAGGCTTTGCTGCCTGGGACATTTATCTGTTAATGCAGAGGGTGATGGGAGAGTGTGGGTGCAGGGGTAGCTGAGCCATGCTGGGGACAGGGTGGGCTGCACTTCGTGAGAAACTCCTGAGAAGCACACTGGAAAATATTTCAATTTGTGTGTCTTCCCAGCTATAATTGCTCAGATTCATAGACCTCTGGGGAATCTGCTTAATTTAAGCTATCTGCTTTCTCTTTTCTGAGAATGTAGGTTTTTGTAGCTTTGAAGCCCCATAGCACATCATGTTATTTCAAGAGCACAAGCTCTAGCAATATTAATGTAATGTGAATTATTCTCTGGTGTTAAAAATACCTGCTATGAAATTAAAAAAAATACATAATTTTAAAAAAAGAAATTATAAATTATTTGCCATGACCAATGGGAGAAACATAGGAAAACAATAACTAATTAAAATGTCCTGAAACAAGAGGGGGAACGTATTATGTAACACTGTCTCTTAGTACACCTCACAAGAAATAGGCCTGAGGAGTGGATCCTTCCATCAGTACTATTACAGTAATGGTGAGTGCATGTGGCCTCTGCTTAGCAGTGATGAAAGGCTTAGATGTTCTTTGGGGCAAAATTGCTGTCTTGGTGGGGTTTGTCCGAGTAGGTCTTCTTAAAATATTTGTTGTGTTAATTAAGGACTTGTTCTTTCTGGCACAGAACCTGTGTCCATTTCCATGCAGTGGAATGGCTTTTTAAAAATGCTTGTCCAGTTTCGTGGCCCAAAATGCAGGACCACAAATATATTTTGCTAAATGTTTAGGTTTGGAAATAACTTCTAAATGATGTATCTTTTCATTCCAGTGAGAAACAAGTGATTTCATCTAATGTTGTGTCTAATCTAAAATTTGTGGTGAAGCAGTTCAGCAGGAAAATTAGCCCTGAAAATGCCATTCTTAATGGAGATGTTCTTAAAACTATTTGGAAAAGAAATGTGGTAGTATTCAGCTTTTCCTGTTTTGTGCTGAAGAGTATTAATAGTTTGACCTCAAAATCCAGTGTTTCAATAAAGTCATGTTAAAGTTTAATGAACTTAAATGCCTTTCATCTTGATTTGAAAGAACAGCAGATTTTGAAATGTTGGAGTTTCTGCAGAAGATTTCATTTTCCTGACAGGTCTGCTAGTGACAACCTTTTTCTAATCTTCCCTGTTTCTCATATTTTTCTACCTTGACTCCTGTGGCTTGATCTCACCTATCAGATACCCAGACTGCTCTGTTCTTAATAAGAAGTACTGCTGTGATGGGTCTGGGATTTTTAAAATTACCATTATTTTTCCCACCTTTCCTTCTTGTCTGTCATTCTCATTTGTTTTGACTCATCTGTTCTGCAGCTTGTTTGTGCTTGTGCTGTGTCCTCTCAAACTGGTCTGTATTACTTTCACATTCTACATTTGCTTTCCCCTCCCACTTGTGTTTTCTTTTCCTGCCAGTGCATCTGTTTCCTCTTTCACTTCTTTCCTGATGCTCTTTCTTCCGTTCAACTGTTTCCCCTGCCCTGTTGTCTTCACTGTTCCTGTTGGCTTCGTCCCTCTGCAGATTGTCTGAAATCTGTTTCCTGCGTGGCTAAGAGCGCATCTCCTTCGGAAGCTGCATGGAGGAGTGTGCTGGGCACGAGGGCTCTGGTGGAACTTGTGCTTTTAGGACCCGTGAAAAAGGGATTCAAGGCACCAGACAGTGCTTGACCAGCAATCTCATGCTGGGCTATTTTAAACTGCTTTTCAGTAACTACTTTTGGTAAATAATGATTGCTTTGCTTTTACCCATTATTTAAAAAAATTCTGCTGCAAAGCTTTGGCTGCAACTGGGAAGCAACATATGTGACTGTGTCCCCAGAATTGTTTTGCTGCTTTGCTCCAGGTGACTGGGCAGATCACTCTGGTGAAATGATGAGGATAAAAGATAGCGCTGGCAGCCCATAGGGTGAATCAAGACTGGAAACTAGTTCTTTTCAAAGGCAGCAGCACTTGATTCCCGCCCTTGTCCCCAGCCTCTGGAGGTTTGTGCCACCATGCCAGTGCTTAAGCAATACTATTCTGTGATTGTGTCGTGAGGGAGCAGGTGGGGTTTGGAATGGCAGCTATTTTTAAACACTTCTTAGATTGATTTTCAGGGTTGCTTGCAAGGCAGAAATAGCCAGTCCCACTAGCCAGGACCTTCATCCTGCATCTCCTGTGTGTTGGACATCAGTCTCAGTGGTTTCTGTGTCTTTCCAGTGAGTTCCATTCACTCTTCAGAGGCTGATAGACATAAGAATTATATTTCTGCTTCCCAGACTCACTATTTACACTCAAAGTGGGATAACACTACACTGAGTATCTGTATTGTGAGATACAAGCTGCTACACAATGATGTCCCTGAGGGCTTAACTTGATAGTGAATAGTTGGTTTCTTCAGGTTTCTGCAGTTTTGCTTGTTTGCTCTCTGTGGATGGACACAGTCTTCATAGGCCTGGTATAACTCAAGGAAGTTGCAGGCAGAGAAGTGGGTGATGCCCAGCTGGTTATTCCATGGGAGTGGATGTGCTTTCAGTGAAAATTCAGGATGGTCAAGGCATCAGTGACCACTAACTGTTCTGTAAATGTGCACCTTTTGTTTGGTTTGAAGTAGTTCAATGTTACCATTTGTGAGTTATTTTTTTTAAAGGTTCTCATGGGACTAAATTAATTTTTTTTCATGCAGTTTCCCAGTTTAATGGAGAACATACATTTAAAGAGTATTTATTATCATACTCATCCCTTTATGCTGGCTAATGTTATGGTTTCATACAATTTGAAGTACTAGAGCAGCTTTAAACTGTTTGTTTCATGATGAGATACTGATGAGAACTTAATCCAGGTCAATGATTTTTGTAGTTTAGTATTGGATCTTAATCCAGGTCAGTGATTTTTTTACTTTGATACTGGATCTTTCATAACTTGTGAATAATTTGCCTCAGATACCCTTTCAGAACTGAAATATACTGCTGTGAGGAAGTGGCTTTTGCTTAGTTTTCTATCATGCTTTCCTCATCAAAGTTCTCTTTGTAAAGTCTAGCCTGCTCTTTTATGCTTCCTTTAACTTTCTTTACTGTATATAATTGTGAGAAGGACTTTAACTAGAGAAATTGTTATTAAAATTTGTTCTACTCTAATTTAGTTATATTCTTTTCCCACCATTATAATTTCTCTGTATTTTCTTACGAATTATTAGTGTCCCAAGTGGAAAATAAACTAGGGATCTTGACTGGCTATAGATTTCACTGGGGGGAGCACATGATGAACAAATAGTTTGTGTGTGGTGGTTTTTTTTCACTCCCTCAACTGGCTTTGAAATGGGTATTTTTTTTTTAATAAAACCTTTTGAGTTTTCATAGCAGTAGTCACTGACAAAAAGAAGTGATTTCCATATTGTTGTGTTAGGAGGTCCTTGGATTTCCTGTGCATGTTCTTCAGCGTCCTCTATTGCATACAAAAAATTACCACATTTAGCAGACAGTAACTTGACTTGTTTTGACAGATAAGGAAATGGGACAATTTACTTTTTGCTAGTTCTCTGCAGCAGTCAAAAAAATTAATCAGAAACACCCTTGAGTGGTAAGGCATACTGGTATTGAAAAGGGAATGTAATTTGAACCAGTTTATTATTATTATTATATTCATTATTTATTATTACTATTTATTTATAACCTGCCATCCTTAAAGTGTCACTTTCCCTGTGAATTCCAGAGAGCAAACTTGTACAAGCTTCAGGTTGTGTTTGTTGATGTCAGGGTGTATACCTGGCAGGCATTAGCAGGTGTGTACCTTGTGTCTCCTCCAGAGAGAGAGCGAGCTCCTTTCTGCCCTGAGGAGAATCTTCTAGGTGGGAAGATTAGAGCAGAGAGGCTGTGGGAGAGTTTGTCAAGAATTTGTGTGGTGTGTCCTGATGGGGTGGCCTCTTGCTGGTAGCAGATCTGGGCAGATTTTGGTAGAGCTGTGCGTCATGTTCAGAGGATCAGTTTGGTCAGTTGTGTGTGGCACAGCTGTTTTCAGCTGCTGAGCAATGAGTCACAAACTTGTGAGTTTCCAGTCCTTGCTAAAGAAAATACCCGTGTAGCTGCTCTTGTGGTTTCATTTAGAAATAAGTGAGCAGCGCAAGAGTTAAATACTTAGATTAACTAGGTAGTAACAACTATATACTGATTTCTGTTTTTTTTTTTTTAATTGAGAAGTGGAATGTTATTGTCACAAATGGAAAATGTTTCTGAAAAAAGTGAACAGGATTTGAATACAAATATTTCCTGAATCATAAGGCCGGAACATTTTTTGCAAGTGTCTATTGTAATTGTTTTGCCTAATTACTCTCCTGTCCTTGTTTCACATAACCTCACTTATTCTGATCTATTAAAAGGCTGTTGCTGAATAATTTTTCTGTCTGGTTGTTCACACTAAATTATCATCTTTCAACAGATCAAACAAGTTTGTCTTCTGCTGCATGGATTCCATGCTGCTATTCTGCTTATCTGACTTAAAGGCAAGAATCAGCCTTGCAGTATTGTCATGTCCATTTTTCTGAAAATCACTGTTGTTGCTTCTGCAGTGCTGAGAACCGTCTCCATAGAGGGACAGAGGAAGATCTGTCATTGTTATAAATTCCCTGTTACAAATTGCATATCTATTGATTTTGTTATTCTTTCTAATCTTGTCTCAATAAGCTATTATGCCTTTTAGAAGGTAGTAACAAATCTAGGATCGTACTGTGTTTTATTTAGATTTAATTTTATTTAGCTGGTTAGTCTCTAGAACAAAACAATACTAAACCAAACCAGACATAAAACTCAGTTTTCTAGACAAAATTTAGGCTTCCTAGATATTCTTACAGCTTAGTTCCAACGTTTGCATTCAATATGTTATTTAAAAACCACCTAAGGAACCATTTGTGTTGAAGTGATGTTCTGTTAGGCATTTAGGAAGCTGATGCTTGTTCAGAGGCCTGGAAGTATGTTACAGCAGCTGCTTGTACTGCTTCTGTATGTGTTCTTTTGTATAACAGGTTTAAAAAAATGTTTGCCTACAGTTCGCAGGCAGATGCTTTCACTGTCCCTATGTTAGGTTGTATGTTTTCCTTTATGTATGCATCAGTGCCAAAACCAGTTATGGATTACTGCTCATGCAGAAATTTTTACCCATGACAAGAGTTTTATGTAGATTTGCATAAATAGCCAGTATCTTGCTGTGATTTTGGTGTGCCTTTTTAAACCTAATGTTGTTGGTGATACTACATTTAAGATGACAGGGATGTACTTATGCAACCAATTTAAATGGTATTGTGCTATCATACACTGCTACTAAATTACTGAATATTTAATTAATTTGTTCTACATGCATGACCACCTTAGATTTTAATAGGATTAATTTTATGAATAAAACAGGATCCAGCTCTCTTCTCTCACTAAGTTCAGAAGACCAACAGAGCACTGAATGAGGACCCCCCAAGTTAGTGGTTTTCAGGTTGTCTTGGTAGATTAACTTTTCTGGCCCTGTTGTGTATGTGTCTTGTAAATTTAAGAGATATGAAAATACAACCATGAAACTAACAGTGATAATTTATACAGCCCTTCTTTCAGGAATGAGGAATACCTTTTACAGGTGCTTTTAAAATGCTTCAGGAAATTCTGTTTTCGTGAGGTCACCAGTATGTGTGCAGTGTTGCTCTGAAGTCATTCAGCTGAGTCAGTAGCATAAAGACTGAGATGAGTTGTTCACTTTTAAATGATCTTTAACACAGTTCATCATCTAGATGACACTTGGAATAATGTGACAAAACTCAAAGCACATTGTTCTTTAATAATTAAAATTATTATTTTGGTGCAATGTTCTGTAGTTCTCTACCCACAGTGATTGCGTACCAAGAGAGTGGAAACCTCTTGTTTCCAAGTGGCAAGATACTTGTACTTGACAAGGTGTTGGTGGCAGAGTGCCCTGGGTGGTTATTGAAGTGGGGCTTTCATGTGAGTGACTTCAGTTCTGTGCTCTGAACTCCTGGGCTCCATCAGCACCCCATGATTTTTGCAGTCTATATTGCAGGAACTGCCAAGACACAGTTATAGTAAAGCTTCTGCCAGTATGGCTGGGGCCTGTTGCACTGCTGAAGGGTTTAGTCATTGTGGGATCTGAGGCTTGAGGCTCAGTGGAGACACTAAGCTTGCTCTGCACCTTGGGCTTCGTGCTGCTCTCTTGTTGAAAAGGCAGCTTTCTTGTGTCATCTTTTATGGTCTCCCATGGACTTTACCATCTTTTCACAATTATGTTGGGTCCTTTATGGAACCTGCCTTCATGTTGTTTATAATGTTTATAATGAGCCATTTGAAACAACCATCTATGTTACGGTTATTTAAGAACAGTTTTCTTAATTGGATTGTAGAAAAATATGATATTAGTATCTTAAGACTCAGCACATAGTATGGCTCAGTAATGCAGACTTCTCACTGGTGCTCACGTATTCCATTTAATACCTCAATTGTACTGCATCAAATTGCTCAGCAGAATAAGAGTCCAGATGATACTAAATTATACTCTGCTGCTCAGGTTTCAAAGTATGTGGTTTAGTCACAATTTGATTATTTCCGGCTATTAACAAATTCTCACTTGTGCTCTAGGATTTTAATTTTTTTCTTTTCATATTTTCATAAATCTTCATTCTCATAAGACCGTGCTCATAATTGTTTTAGTCTGTGAGATGCCAAATTGACATCCTTTGAAATGATGTTTTGGACCATTTCTTGGTGTATCTCAACTGTTATTATGAGACAAGATACCAGTATGATTTAGCTGTCTCATGAAATGGGACACATATAGGGGTGACAGATGAATTTCTATGAGCATCCACTTACTTGCCTCTGCTGAGATGATCACAGCTGTTAATTCATTCTGGTGGAAGTAGGTATTTATGCAATTTTGACACATCTCCCACACAAGTTTGGGTTGCCTTCAATGATGTGTTTAATTTCATTTTGGCAAACAGCTTGAAGTGAGTGAATGCAGCCTTTTAAACAGCAAGCATCTATGATGGTGTACAACTGGAATGCTTTATGTCAGCTTAACCTTTCTTTCACTGTTTGTCAGCCTTCTTAAGGAAAGAAGCCTACTGCAGCTTCACAAAGATTCATCTGATTTTAAGTTGGTGGTGTAAATCAAGGTTCTAAAACTTACCAATTCTTGTGTTATACAGATACTTCCCTTGAATCCCTATATTACATGTCACTGAAAATTAAATACAGTACTGGCTGGATTTCAGAGTGACCTGGTGGAAAACAGTTGTGGGTAGAAAGATGTTTCTACATTTTTAGATTTGTATTTTAACTGTCTTTTCCCTCAGGATTTTTGGAACTCTTAATGTTTTTGTGTCCTATTTATCACAGGAATTGCAGCTGTGGATAAAACCACATAAAATCCAATGATGAGATTTAGTATCTCATCACTGACATCTGGACTAGATTCTTCAGAACAGTAGTCTGTTCCCAAAGGTAGCAGTGGAGGTTGTAGTACTCAGGGAATTTTGCAAAATGCATGTGCTGAAGCTTGTTTTGTGCTCCAAGCATTCATTATGCTCTTATGCATTATGGCTCATTATGCCATTGCAGTCTGCTGCATAAGCCTCAGTACTCCAGTAATCTGTGGTTGTGGGCTTCTGTTTTAAAAAGGTTGTAATAAAATGACAAAAGTTCAGACAAGGGCAGTATAGGTTTTCGATTGTATTAAGCAATAGAAAATGAAGCATTTGTCAGCTTTTGGCAAGAGGCAACATGGAGAGAGACCGAGAGGCCTGAGAAAAGAGAAAATTATTTGCTATCCTTTCCAGTGTGGAAACAGAGGGGCTGTCCAATGGAAGTGCTAGGTAGCACTTTTGAGATGCCAACTGTATGGCACTCAATGTAGGAAGGATGGCATTTGGTGGCAGCTCATTATGTTGAAGCTCCAGGGAACATCACAAGGTGTAAAAATGTAGTCAGTACACTATACAACCACTGAGATTTTGCCTCCGGTCCTGCAAATTTACTTTTGGAGTTTATTTTCCATTCATGACTATTCCCAGTGGTTTGTGGGTTGGGCTTCTGGATTTACCTGTTCTACTTACTTGACTTGCAATCCTTGAGAAGTATTTTCTGAATATTTTGGAAACCCCTGTCCTTGCCACGGAGAGCATGGTCTAATAAACTGCAAACCTGAAGTGACACACCAGCAAAAATAGAACGTGGATTTTTAAAATAGGTTACTAGAGGACAGTCAGATTCATATTGGGCAATTTGTAGAGAGCTGTACTTGCATCCTTAAGGTCTTGCTAGGAATTTATTCCATGACCTTAAGAGTTTAGAAAAGAATACACATATGCAATTCAAAAAAACATTTAAAGTATTTAATGGATCATGCATGTTAACACTAATGACTGTTAATAAGAATATTGTTCCTTCCTTGTGGAAATCAAAGACCTAGTACATGATCTGTATCTGCTGGTAAGAAATGGAGAAGCATAGACATTATTTGGCTAGGTTCACCTTTAATAGGAACTGACAACCCTGTGTAGGTCATCAGCAGCCCCCTCCCCTCCCCAGTTGTGTTGAATTTCCATGCAGGATTCAGTGCTGACAGTTTTGAGAATTTTTTAAATGCTTAGAAAAGAACAGGTTAGAATATGCTGACTTAAAAATGCTCTTGAACCCACACTCTAGGTGTTTGTAAAGGAATTACAAAGTCAAGGTCCAGGTCTGGCTTGTAGGGCCTGTGTTCAGGGCGCTACAGCTACAAGTTATTCACAAAGGAGATCCAGTTCAGATGGTGAATTCAGTCGTGCTTACTTTTTAGGTGTGGGATGGAAATAAGTGAAAGAGATTGTGTTTCTGTAATGGAGCTGAAGTCAGGTGTGGATCCCTAGTGAATTCTCTGCCTTTAGCCTATGTGGCAGATTTTTGTTACACCTTCATAGGGCTCCTACAGGGCTCACCCCAAAATTAATTTCCCTTGTACGGGTATAGGGAAAGTAAGAGGTTTTCTCATGTTATTGCACTAACATTAGAGACTTGATAGAAACCAAGCGCAGTCATGAATAAAAGATACCACGATACAATAGAAGCAGCTTTTTAGTGTGCCAGGCTAACAATATGTAACAGATGTGTTGGGTGTTCTTTTTTGCACAGATGTGAAGATTTGTGTTTCATACCGTTTCTGTAAGGTTTTTCATGGTTTCAGTGAGAATATAATTTTTGTTTCCTTTGAGTGTAAAAGCGTTGAGAAATAATTAGTTTGAGGCTTTCCATTCCTTTTGCTGTTTAAATGTATCAGTTAAGCTGGAGGCTTTAGGGTTCCCCCCCACCCTACAATAAGCTAAAATCCTTTAGGTAGGTATAGGCTTGGATGTGTCTGACAAGTGCTAATATTTAATCAACCAAGTTGAAATGTGAATGATTAAAAAGTGTGTGTTGGGACCAATGGTCATACATCCAAGTAGGAAATTAGTGTCCTTAACAGTTTTGCTGTTTACAGAAGCAGTTTTCCGTGTCACAATTTTAAGTACACCTTATGGCACAGTGTCTACTGTCTTACTTTAAATGCCAGTTTCATAAACAGTTTTGCCTAGAGCATTTTAACACCAAAATGTAAACACATTATTTTCTTTTGTTTGGCTTTTATTTCATGTCTCACTCAATGTAATCATTAATGAGTCAGGTATTTTGTTGTTTCAGTGCTCTTTGCTCCTGGATCTCTCTTTTAGTCTATTTTGATTTTCTTTTTTAAACTTTTGTTTTAGTGTGTGTCTGCTCCTTTCCTGTT